>NC_083576.1:43283259-43583259 GCF_027579695.1 Neoarius graeffei
ATGAAATCCAAATTATTTTGGCAAATTGGAATGCCACTCGCGCTACGAGACAGCAGCGGAGATTCCCCCTAAACATTTACCCCCCACTAAACTGACCTGTCTTCACACTAGGCCCCAGAGCAAGGATCATTTACTCACCAATACCGTTGGACCCGTACTGTCCCGACAGATGCCAATTCAGCCGGATTTCCAAGGCGGTGCCCTCACCCAGGCTTCAGTGACACAGCAGCCTGAACCCAACGCAGCGCGTTCTAATTGGGGAAAATGCAGCTCCGCGATATGCCACCCCACAGCGCAAGCACAAACACACTTGCCACTCCAAACAATCAAAATAATAGGGCAAAAGGCTCCAAATTTCCAAAACAATATTCCAAAAAGTATTATCAAAATGAGGAAGTCTACCAAAACAACTACAATATTTAACCCCGAACCTTCCAAACGATGTGAAACTCCCCACAAACACACACAGGAAGTTTTCATTACCAAAATGCCACAATCCAATTCACTATCAAAGGTTTGGACGAGCCCCCATATGTCGTGCCTACTTGGCTCAAAATAAACACAACATAAAGGGAGTCCACACCGTTGTTCGGGTTAAATAGTATTTTATTTAAACATAATTAAGAAATAATAAGCATTTAAAGGAAAATAAAGCGCTGGTTGGCCCGTGCACGGCCTCCATGGCACAAAGCAAGAGTTCCCCAAACCAAAAGCCCCGATAGCCAGCTAGCGAACACTGAATGGCCATGTATTTGAACTTGTCACGGCTGTCTAGACCAGGTCTTGCAGTACCAGACAGCTCCCCCTTTGGACTGGAGGGAGACCCGGACAAGTTCAAGTTCAATATACGGGGAAGGAGTGAGCGCTCTCAGCAAGGCAAAGCCGGGCGTGACAGGGGCAACAACTCTTTCAGACCAGGGAGAGCCGATGCTGGTTTCAAATTGTGGGCAGACAGAAGGATAAAACAAATAAAAGATATTTATGGTAACAATGGGAATATTTCAACCTTTGAGGAGTTAATTAAAAAATATAATATCCCTCGCAAACATTTTTTTAAAATATCTTCAGGTAAGGAACTTTATCAAAACAAATCAAACCCATTATATGGTTCGCCCCCCACTAACAATACTGGAGAAAATTCTTACAAAAAATCCTTTTGGAAAGGGCATCATCTCTGAATTTTATAATTTGCTGCAAGACTTTTCTCCTGACTCGGGCGGCACGGTGGTGTAGTGGTTAGCGCTGTCGCCTCACAGCAAGAACGTCCTGGGTTCGAGCCCCGGGGCCGGCGAGGGCCTTTCTGTGTGGAGTTTGCATGTTCTCCCCGTGTCCGCGTGGGTTTCCTCCGGGTGCTCCGGTTTCCCCCACAGTCCAAAGACATGCAGGTTAGGTTAACTGGTGACTCTAAATTGACCGTAGGTGTGAATGGTTGTCTGTGTCTATGTGTCAGCCCTGTGATGACCTGGCGACTTGTCCAGGGTGTACCCCGCCTTTCGCCCGTAGTCAGCTGGGATAGGCTCCAGCTTGCCTGCGACCCTGTAGAACGATAAAGCGGCTAGAGATAATGAGATGAGATGAGACTTTTCTCCTGACTCTTCCGAGTCTAAACTTAATGCATGGAAAACAGATCTACAGGAGGAACTTTCACTGGAACATTGGCGCAACGCATGTAAAGTAGCCCAGACAGGGACAGGCAATACACGCCTAAGACTCCTACAATATAACTGGTTAATGAGGGTGTATATTACTCCAGCAAAATTAAACAAATTTAACTCAAATATCCCAGTCACATGCAATAGATGTGGGGTAGATAAGGGCACTTTATTTCACTGCCTTTGGCAGTGTCCAAAAGTGAGGGAGTTTTGGGAGGAGGTTAGACTGTCTGTACAGGAGATTCTCTCAATTAGATTAGAACTGGAACCTAGGCTCTTTCTGCTAGGTCTTTATCCAGAGGGACATAGAATAAAGCATCATGAAAAAATGTTTATAAATATGTGTTCCCTACAAACAAAAAGGACAATAGCCTTATCATGGAAAAGCTTTGGTAAACCCGCTATTGCTGTGTGGTTTAGAGAACTGACCTCTTGTTTACCTCTGGAAAAAATTTCTTACACTCTTAAGGACAGACAGGATGGATTTCAAAATGTATGGGGTCGTTTTATCACTTACATGAAGGACAAGGATTTGTCGCATCTGTTGGACAAGCCTGGAACAGTTTAGGTGCACCCTCTACATGTCCTAGTTTCTTTTTCTCCTGCTTCCTGGACTATATGATGTACTTTTTGTGGACTCATGATGTGCCTGCATCGGGGAGGCCCCCGGACCGCCACGTTTCTGTTTTTTTGATATGGTTGTGTGGAGCAAGTGTGTATAGTACGACAAAATTTGATCTGACAATGCATGTTTGCACATTTTTTTGCATCATTTTGCACACTTATTTGTTCTTGTGTCTTTTGGTAAAATGAAAATCCAATAAAGATTTTTTTTTTTAAACAATGCTTGTTGTGTGACTTTAAATACGCGGTCAGTCTAAAACAATATATTGCTCATCTTGGGAAGCATCTGAGGAATAGGGAAACCATTACCTGTCCTTTTAAATCACTGTCTTTTCAAATCAAACGTTTTCTCTAGTTTTATATCACAAACCTCGCTGTCCCCGACATTATACTTTAAAAGATGTCAAGACTGAGATTATTGTCCAAGAATGTGAGACTGAAGAATTAGCAGAATGTGAAACAGCTGAATCACAATCAGACATTGACATTCAGTACGTTTACATGCGCATCCAAATCGAGCTGCTGTCGGTAATCGAGCAAAGGGTCCCAGCAGGGGTGCCAGAGAAATCCAATCCTACATGCATACTGTGAAATCGAGCTATTGAGTGAGGTGCATTGTGCACCCGAGCCACAGGTGGCGCTACACGCCCCATCGTGTTGGTACACTTCCGGTTGTCATCATGAAGAAGAGCTATTCAGGAGTATAAACAAAGGGACTACAGGCGGAAATTAGCATGTACTGCTATAACCTGGTACAGACATCTGTCCTTACCACAAGGATAATGTTTAATTTGTACACTGTCCCTTTTAAAAATAAAATAAACTCTAAACTCTAAGAAGAGTGTTTGTAGTTTGTATGTACAAACAGAAGTGTTCCTAATAAAGTGGGCGGCTAAGGTGAAGTGTCATGCCGACCGAGGCTGTTGTGTTTCCCGCTTGTGGTCTCGTCACTCGTCACTTCCGGAAGGGGCAGTGCTGAAGTAAGTAGATCGAATACGTAGCTCGATAGGGTTTACATGCACTAAGTAGCTCGGCAGAAATCGCATAATCTAGGTCGTGTAGCTCGATTGAGAGAACTCAAGTTCGGTTCAATTTCAGCCTAGCTAAGGTGTTTACATGCCATTTAGAACTTCGATTTCAGACGAGCAACGGCAGAAATTCGATTTTCTCTATGTGCATGTAAACGCACTAATACATGTGCCACTTGATAATTCTGGTGTTGGACCAGAGTGCCGTGACGCCACTTAAAAAGTTCAGGAAAGGCTTGCATCGCTACTTTTGCGAATGCAAGCAGTCTTGCAGGTTTCCAAATTAGCCACTCAAGAAATTGGTCAGTGAGTTTTAGGATATTGGTGTTTTGATTGGTGAACGAAATAAGTATACAGTAAAAAAGGTCTTAAGGCAGCACAGTTGGAACATTGATGAAAAAACACTATAACTTTGGTAACCAATGCCTTACACAGCCTCAGTCCGCTCAGCTCCATTTTCCATAGTGGGTGTCTGGGATCAGAACAAAAAAAGGCTGTCCCATTTTAAAGAAAAATTGGGTGTCAGACCCAGTTGAATATGTTTTAGATTTGCCATCAAAGAAAACCTTTGTTTATGTCCCAGTTCTAAAAACACTGCAAAGATTGTTAAACAGGGGTGATGTTATTGACAGTTTTAGAAGAAGCCAATACAGAATCCCAACCTGGCCATTACAAGACTTCATTTGATGGATCATATTTCAAAGAAAACCCCACTTCTGTCTGGGGAAGATCAGAGGATTTCTTTAGGTCTCTATATTGATGACGTTGAAGTCTGTAACCCTTGAGGCACCTCAAGAAGGAGGAAAAAAAAAAACACACAAATTGCGTGCAATATACTGGGTAATAGCAAATTTACCTGTTAAATACAGATCATTGTCTAGCATATACCTTGCTCGCCTGTGTAAAAGTGTTAAGACATTTGGATACAAGAGAATTGTAGAACCACTTCTGAGAGATCTCCAACTGCTTGAAAACCAAGGGATTTACATTAGCAGGTTGGGAATCAGTATTAAGAGTACAGTGTTGTATCATCTGATAATTTTGGAGCACATTCATTTGCTGGTTGTCAGGAGTCCTTCAATGTTGACAAGTTGTGTCGTTTTTGTTTAGCCAGTCAGTGATATTCAGAGTTGTTCTGTGCAAAGTGTCATTTTTATTGAGAACCAAAGAGTCCTATAATGAGAAGGTTTGCAGGCTGAGGGAGAACGAGAACTTGAAGTGTTGCCAGAGTGAAAAGAGACTGTATTAAACAAATTATCTTTCATTGTATAACAGGGTTTCCTCCTGACTTTTTACACGACCTTCTAGAAGGTACTGTGCCTTTGAAAAAAATTCATTGCTTGAAAAAAAGTTTTTTTCAAACAAAATTCTGTTTGAAAAAAAATTCATTGCACAGAAATACTTTACATCGGATTATTTAAACACTGTCATACAGCGTTTCCACTATAAATTTGACAAAACTAATCGTCCACAGAAAATTTCAGAAAAAGTACTTTTGAGTCAAACTATTGGAGGCAATGGCCATAAGAATTGGACTCTTGAGGTTGCTGCCTCTACTCATAGGTAATGTTGTTCCTGAAAATGATGCATGGTCTGATTCTGGACCTTAAAGACATCGTGGAACTTTTGGCATCCTCCACCTTTACAGATGAAAGCTTGTGTTACCCTGATGCCAAAATAAGTGAACACAGGAAGCTGTTACTGAATGTGTTTCCAGGCCTGCAACTAAAACCTAAACACCATTTTCTGGAGCACTCATTTAATTTGCTGCTTTGGACCACATGTTGACTTTTGGACATTTCGTCTCGAAGCTAAACCTAGCTTTTTCAAGAAAGTGGTTTGTGATGTCAAATTTCAAAAACATTCTTCTGACACTCTCCCTCAGACATGAACTTATGTTGGCATACTACCTGGACATGCCCAGCCTGTTTAAACCAACAGTAGAAGTAAAAGGAGTATCAAATATTTCACTGGACATTCTAGCCTCTTCTGTCAAGCAAGCGATTGAGAAGAAATGTAGAACTCTGAGCAGTGCATCTCTGGCCACAACTGCATACATATATGGAACAAGATACACCAAGGGAATGTTTGTCAATTGGAAGCACAAGTGGACTTCCTGAATTTTGTAAGATTATCCATGTGCTGCTTGCATACAGCAAGCTCTTCTTTCTTCTTGAATCTTTCTCAGCCTGGTATTTAGAGCACCTCAGGTGTTGCGAAGTCTGCAAGAGAGACCCTCCTCAGCTGATGGTAGCTGAACCACTACATTCCATTGTCAGCATACACTGTGCAAGGTCAACTTGTGGTTTCACCGAAGGCTTTTCTTGCACATTAAAAGGTAATGTTTTGCAACTATCCCCCCCCCCAAAATTAAAATGAAAGTAAGAAAATATGAGTTGGCTGCATTGATTAAATGTCTCTTTTTTCACAGTTGGGCCATCTGCTTGCAGCTGCTGTCTTGTCTTTAAAAATAAAGGTAAGTTTTAAGAGTTGTTTTATAGGTCAGCGATAAGTGATGGTCATAAAAGTGATTGTCATAAAATTACGGTATATCTATACTGGGGACACACTGCCTACCTGAGAGGCACATGTGCATCACAGCTCTTTTCATTCCAGTGCACATATTAACGAGTTAGCACCACACAGCCTACTTGAGCACAGCTCTGGTGTGTCTTGCTGCAGCAACTCATCACCACACTGCATCCTCATGTTTGTCATTGGAAATTTAATGTTCTCATACATGTTAATATAGTAATAACTTCGATTTTTGCAAAAAAAAAAAAGTAAATTAAAAAAAAAAGTGTACACACACACACACAGAGAGCACGGCTCGAAATTCGCAGTGGTCTGGTCGCCTGAGGCGACTTAATTTGTCACTTGGTGGGTAATTCCTATCACTAGCCAGCCCGGCTAGCTAGTTGAAAATAAAAAATATATATGAAACGAAGATTCAGACTAGGGCTGTGCGATATATCGAATATACTCGATCTATCTCCGAAAATTCTGTGAGAGATACATAAAATTATTATATCATAACTAGAGTATTTTATGATCATCTGCCGGCTTGCATTTGTTGCGTTTGTTTAAAACACTTTCCGGTGGTTTTCTCCCTGTCCCTCAGGCAGTAACTTGAGAGGCTGCCTAAGGGGGAGGAAGAAAAAAAATTAAATAAAATTTAACACCCCCCCGTCACGCACTCGCCAACCAATCCCGGGCAACATCTAGGTGCTGAAAGGAACTTGCGGGAAGATGAGTGAGTGAGTGAGGAGACAGAGTCTGGGCCAAGCAAAAAAAGAGAGCCTCCAGGATGTTGCGATTTGCAACTTCAACGCAAATTCAACCAATCCCTGCAAATTCAGGGCGGTGTTGCAATTATATCCAATCACCACAACTTTCCCTCAAATTTGACCAATCGTTGGTGTCGTCTTGAGGTGACGTCGACAAACTACCTTCCGCCTTACTTCCGTGTATATGTTCAAGAGAAGCAGCATGCGCACAGTGTTGCCAGATTGGGCAGTTTCAAGTGCATTTTGGCGGGTTTTGAACATATTTTGGACTGGAAAACGTCAGCAGTATCTGGCAACATTGCATGATGTGCGAGTCAGTGTTTATATAGGCTTAAATTCTGTTACTGAAAGTGTGTTATGTTTACAGTGAAGGACTGTGTGCACTTTACATTATTTTTTTTTACTTAATACAAGAAATTAATGGATGCCAACATTCTTTGCCAAAATGGTATTTTATTTTCCATTGTTTAGGCAGCTTCAGCATCATACTGTGAGATTCTGTTCAAATTGTTTTTTTTTCTTCTATGAAGCCTGAGCCATTTATTTTATTAGTTTATAATTATTGTTTAATTTAGTCTTCAGGAGAGACTGCCTGCACACAGTACTAGTATTAATAGTTTTTTTTTCTTACATGAAAGCTGAGGCATTTATATTATATTTTAAGGTAACTTCATGTTGTGCTGTGAGGTTCTATGCACTTTAACTTTTGAACCAACAGGTGCATTTGGATAAGTAAAGCCTATTTTTCTGCATTTTTGTAGTCCTGGTAATCTTTTATATTGGTAAAGTTGTTTATAAGACCATTTCTCAGTGTCTTTGTTTTTTTAATCAATAGTTTTTCAGTAATAACTTAATATTTAACATACTCAATTTTAATCACAAAAAGAGAAAATCGCAACAATTTCTCGCAACTTTCACTTCCTCCCGCAATGTAATCGCAATAAAAACCTAAAAAACACCGCAACTTTCATCGCAATTTTTTGGAAACCCCCGCAACATCAGACATTTTAGCCTGCAACAATCACAAAAAAGGCACGTGGAATTCTGGGGGGACTGAAAAAAGAAGGAAGTATGACCACGATTATTTAAAGTTTGGATTTTCATGGACTGGATCTGAAGATGCTCCACTGCCACAGTGTGTTGTCTGCCAAGAGGTGCTAACGATGCTATGAGATGTTTAAAATGTGTAAAACAAGATGTTTTAAAAAGCACAGATGTTTAAAATGTGAAAAAGAAAAAAATAATGTGTACAACAACCATTTTTTAAAAATACGAATGGAGCATTAAGTATAGCAACAACAAAAATTGTAAGGGGGGGGTGCTGTTTATTTGCTCTCTGAGGGGGGGCTGACTCTCCCACACTTTGAAAACCCCTGGGCTAGTTGATTTTCTGTTTGGCTAGTTACTTTGGAAGGTAACTAGTCCAGCTGGCTGGTGAAAAAATATATGAATTTTGAGCCCTGCATAGAATGCCTTTTAATAAGAAAATCTTATGGTCACCGTCACCTCTTCAAACCTGTCTGCTGCAGCAGGGGTTTCTTTCGCTCACATTGTTTTCATTGGCCCATATGCAATCTCACAGCTTTATTTGTTACAGAAAAGCAGATGAAAGGTTTCAATATTAATTCAAATTGTACTCCATACTCATGTGATTTTAAAAGTAACTATGTAGGTTACACAGTGAAATGCATAACCTAGTGCAAGAAAAGTTACAGACTTGGAAAAGAAACTAATTATTTGAATGTTCAGGGCAAGAGAGGCATGGCAGATTTAATTTTATAATGGCCATTTGCAAGTTTGGTCTCGTTCCCCCCAGTGACACTTTATATAAAGCTAGGCTACTCTATCAAATTTACTGTTTGCTACTGCAGCAACAATTCCAAATTCTGCTGCTGCAAATATAGTGCACACACATTAACTGACCTGTCATGTAAATGAAAGGCTGTACATGCTACCTTTTTAACCAGGTAACTAGTGAGTTTAGTTCCACTGTTCCAGTGGAGTGTTCCAGGTTTCTCAAGTGGGTCAAATGCTTCCATGCACAAACAAAATGACTTGAGACATCCTAAAGACCTGATCATAAGATGTACCTTTTTTTTTTAATTGATTCCTCAGAGGAGAAATTTGAAATATGAATCCTAGTGTTAATATGACCACACAATCAGGTTGTGAAATTATATGTAACATTTGTGTCTTTTTTTTTTTTTAAGTTTTGAGACAGTTTCATGCTGTTGCGGATCACCTTGAGCGAAGAGGACATCAGAAGGGTTACCATTGACAACTTGCCTGAGAATGTTGGTGACTTCTACTCAATTGTAAAGACCAAACTTGGACTGGAGGGGGACCTCATGATTCAGTATCAAGACACTGACTGATAATGACCTGTGCAATCTAAGTTGCATGTCAGACCTTCCTAAAGATAAAGTAACTTTGAAATTGCACACCAAGGTATAATCATACAACACAGACTTGACTCTCGACACAGCAAGCTTGTCATCTTCCCTTGAGGAGGGGCCCCAGTGGTACCCAAACGTGTCAGTTGCCTCAACCATTTATCATTCCTGCCTTTTCTTTTGATGTTGAGTTAAAGCTGAGGCAAGGAAATGAAGCCTACCATAGAGATGGAACCCTACTTGATGTATCGAAGAACATGAAGTCTGATATCTTAGACAAGTTAGCAGAAGCCATATATGCTCACAATCCCTATCCAACACATGAAGAGTATGATCATGTGGCTCAAGCTCTCATCAACAAAACATCCATGTCTGAAGGAACCAGGGTCTGCCAATAGGTGGTATTGCTAGAAGTTCAGTTTAAAATTCAAAACTTCCACCAAAAGATGTGAGTTGCTGGTTGCTCTGAGGTCAGAATCAATGCTCGTACCCCTGGACCAAGTGCAAAAAGATTGAAGAGGGCAAAAAAAAAAAAAAATCAGAAGTGAACTTTCTGCCAGATTTTCCAGAAGGGAAAGCCCACAGTGACTTAAATGAAGAGATCTGCCATGGTCATGGAGATGAAGAAAAGAAAGGTTGACTGGAAGCAAATAGGTAAAATGATGGGAAACACATTCCCCTTACGGAAGAAAGAAATAGTTGAAGATGAACCCCTTGTAGCACAAGTCAAAGAAAAATGGCCAGCCTTGTTCAGGGAACAGCAGGTAAAGTGTTTGAGTTGTTCTCAAATGAGATTGTTTTTAAAAAGTGTTTTTTTTTGTTTGTTTTTTTTATTATGGGGTTATATGAGGTACTTATCTGTAGTCAGTGTATTATATGAAACAAACAAGTCACACACAAAGCTGCCAAGATCATCAGGCTCCCCACCCCCAACCTCTCAGACCTCAATAGCACAGCCACTGCATGCAGAGCACATATTAAAAATTAACATATACAGGATTCAAATATTATCAAGGTTTACATCAAGGGTATAAAAAGCATTGCCTACCCCACACTGCAAGGCTGCCTATTACAGCTGATATCAGAATCAGAAGCACTTTATTGCCAGGTACCGGTATGTTACACACACGAGGAATTTGACTCCGGTTCGACTTAGCTTTCATAGTACAGACAGAAAGTATAGAAAAAAAAAAAAAAACGTGCACGCGCGCACACACACACAGAGACTCACTGCAGTAAACTCCAGGGGGAGAATCACGTTTCTACAGCGACGAACTTGAAGGCAGTGCTGGCCGGGAGAGCCAAGGTAAGATTGGAATTTGTTTAGACTTAAGATGGGTAGATGTGTCCTTTTTCACTTAACCCGCTTGTCCATTCTGGCTACCAAAATGATCCATTTCTCTCTGCAAAGCCATCAACTTCTCCATGATGTCATCAATGTTGCGACTCAAGTTCTGAACAGCCACAGTCTGAGTGCCGACAGCTCTACCCACCGCCTCAATCATGTCGGGCAGCTTTGTAGGGCTTTGAACAGCTGCCACCGTTATCTGATTTCCTCGATACACCAGGGCAATGCTAAGTCCAATCAGCAAAAATCCTGTGATCATGGTTCCGAATAGGTAAATATCCTCAATGTCCTCCATGGAAAGAATCGCCAAGCACACCACACACCACTTCTCCCAGGCATCCATGGTGTATCCGGCTGCAAACGTTCCGGCAGGACAGGCAGGTTCCCCCGAACCCAGACTTCTCGTCGAGAAGATTGTGTCAATTGCGTGAAGTGACCAGTTGATCAAATCCATAATTTCGATTCGGAGAACAGTGCAGGAAGGGTCTCTCTGATAAGACGAGTCTGCAGAAGCAAAGCAGGAGAGAGGCTTGTCAGGAAGGGAGAGGCTGAGAAATGAGAGATGAGAGGAAAAAACACCCACACATTTCGCTCCTATCAGGACTGGAATGTGTAGGCATTAAAAAAAACCCTCAGCGCAGCATTCCATGAAGCACTGAGAAGAATTAACACAACAATCACACAAAAACATAGAAAGTACGAGAGAGCAAAGTCCCGTGGCAGCCGTCTGTGGCGCCATCTTGGATGGAAAGAATATTGAGCAGAACTTCGCCAATTGTTTAGATTTTACTCTGGAAAGCCCTGCCAGTCTTAACCCACTCACTGTTAATTTATGTACGTGCCCCAGACTACCAAATATCAGGACGATGAGTGTACAGGAATAGCCAAGGCTGGTAATAGCTGCAAGTAGGGACTGATATTTGGCCATTTTGTCATAAAAGGCCATGTCCATATATGTATCAAAAACACATCCTACTTCAACTACTACTGCCTGCTTTCTATCCATGTTCTGAAGTACAATGTCAGGGGTGTTGGGGATGTTGCCAAACACATCCTCAGTGCTGCCGAACCACTCCGCCGTCAAGTGTGAATGTTTGTGCATACTTGGGAAGAGTGGCTCAACAGCACTGCCAATAAGGTCCACAATGCGATCATGACGTGCAGTATAGAGTGATTTATACATGCTGCAACCATTCGCAACATGTGCGACTGACTCCAGCTGCATGTCATGGTCAGCATGCATCAGGCAGTGTGGCTGATGATGTTCAGGATACCACAATGCCAGGTTATATTTTGTTGGCAACACCTGCAGTCTAGCCTTAATAATAAAACAGAGAGTATCCTCCCCCACAGCAGTGTTCCTGTAGATGGAGTGTGAGACAGTGTGGTCGGCAAAGTCAAGGACTGCCAACTTTCCCTGCATTCTCAATCCTGTCCAGTGCTGTTTTATTAATAGCTGCTTGCTGTTGAGGAGGGTTCTCCTTGCTGTTAAATTCTGTAATATGTGTTGTGATCCATTGCAACAGATGGTGGCTTCCACAGATATGGACGGGTCCATGACTACTGTGTCAAATGACCCTGCTTGGGACAGTACGTTTTCCCTTGTCCATTTCAGCTTGACCTCCATTCTGTTGCACAGGTCGTTCAGCTCTGGCCAGTCAGAACGGACCCCAAAGCCCGTGACCCGCGTGTCCAATTTCCCATTGCTTTTTTTCCTAAATCCCAGGAAGCTGTCTTCATTGGCTGTGGCTAGGGGAACTTTTCTTTTCCTGAGGTCTAGCAGGAGAGAGGCTCTTGCTAGCTCTCTGACTACAGCATCGTCGTTGTTTAACATGCTGAGGAGGTGTGCCAGCCTTGTTGCAGTATAGGTCCACTCAACATGTGGCACCCCAAGCCCCCCTTCTCTATGGGACAGATGAATGATGTCCCGTGTGGTGTGAGAGTTTAGTCCCAGCCATTTTCTGACAGCATTCACTGTTGTATTGTCTAGGTCTTTAAGGACATTTTGGGGAATGTGGACATTGGCAAATAGATGGTGTATTTTTGCTAGGGCCACTTCTCTAATGGCCTCTATTTTCATAACTACAGGCAGTGGGGAAGAGTCGATCAAGGAGATCCTGTTCTTGTTCTTGGGGTGAGCAGGACAACTCTTGTACCTGCTCACCCCACTCACCTGTGATGTTAAACTTGTGGCCAAGGTAGGTGTATGTTTCATGGCGTGAGTACACTCTGATGGGCTCTCCCATGACCGTAAAGCAGGGGGGTCGTCGGCCTTGGACTTATACCAGCGGTTACCACCACTGCGGCGTTCATAAAGTGCTGCACATTTGGTGGGTTTCACCTCCAGTTTTGACCACTGCAGGAATTCATCAGTACGAGCCAGCATATTGGTGATTACCCTCTCATCCCTAGATGACATCTGAACATCAGCATACCCCTGCACAGGGTTTGGGGATCTTAATTGGGGGGGGGGGTGCACACTGGCAGAGCCATTTCAACCACTGGTTGATGGCCAAGATGAAATGTACATCACTCCAAGGGCAGCCTGTTTTAATTCCCACCTTTAGAGGTATTGGCTCTGTCAGTTGCTTCCCACAGATGACTTGAAGGAAGGATCCCTTGTACACATCTGTTATGACATTCAGAAAGAGCTGAGGTAGATAGATTTCCTCCAGCGCACTGAGCATCACGCTGTGAAATAATGTCCCAAAAGCATCTCTAAAGTCCAGAAATACAGTGTAGAATTTACATGATTCATGCTTAAAGTCATCAATACCAGTCTTCAGGCAGAACACATGTTCATTCATACCTTGTCTGTCTATATAAGCTTTTTGTTTAGGTGACAATTTCTGCATCCACGAGCCATGGGAGAATACGGGCAAGTAGGCATTTCATGAATACCTTGTAAACGGTAGGGAGGAGAGAAATATCTCTCCATGTAGAGGGGTCATTTGGGATATTGTCTTTTTTCGGTATTCTGTAAATGAGGGCCCCCTTCCAAGAATCTGGCACTTTTCCGTTTATCAAACAAATATTGAATATATTGGTCAAAATTTTTGTAGACCAAGGTTTTGTGGCTTTCAATGTTTCATATGTCACCCCATCATATCCACTAGCTTTATTGTTTGGCAGGTGAGTAATGACCTTCTCAACCTCAAGTGTGAAGTGAGCAGTGGAAGGGTAATAAGCTGGAGCTGCCATCTGAACACTAGTAGACCACGGAGGTGGAGTTAGTGGTGGTAAAAGGGGTGATTGACATTTAGCTATGTAATAATTATACACCTCGCTGGTGATATTGACAGTAGGTAAAGACGAAGGGAAAACACTATTATTGAGAATTATGTCAATGCCCTTTGCTCTGCGATGTTGCCATAGATATGAAAGTTTTTCTCTGCTCACTGCCCTTTGTTGTCGTTCCTGTTGTCTGAGTGATGGCTGGATGACGTCTCTCATGAGGATCAGCTGTTTCTCGATCCAGGAAGTAACGGACGCCAATGTTTGTTCCATTGGATTTTTATGACTCAAGGGAAACTTTTTCAAGATTCGGAGCATGTATTTCAACAGTGGTAATCCAAAGCTTTTCCCGTCATGGTATGCCGATCGGAATGTCCCGTTGCAGAAGAACACCCTGACCAAGATGGACACAACTTTACTCCACTTCGCTGGATCTCCGGAGCATGTCTTGGAGCAACTTTGTGTCCAGTATTTTCCTGAGCTGTCTTTCGTAGCTCTCAAATTTTTCCCATTCATGCCAATGTAGTTGGCGTAGATAGTTGTTAAAATCAGAGATAATATCCTGATTCAGTGACAGCTGCGGGACAGGGTCATGGGTTTGCAGCCGCTGTTTGTATATGCGGCCACTGATCAAGGCTTGCTTAAAGGCTGATCGTAATACTGTGACAAGGCACATGCTGTATTAGATATCCGAGACGTTATCACCTCTGCTGCATTAACGACGGCAGTTACAACGGGTGCGGTGTTAAAGTTTTAGTTTGCCAAAATTTGGTACAGAGCTGAGACTCACGCACCGCTCTGCTCCCCGGGCATATGCGTGCGCACACACGTCCTAAACATGTACCACTGACCACTTTCTCTTGTCATCTGTGTGCATACAGTGATATCGCTACAGAGAGAGATTATTTTTCATTTATATCAATACACATCTGAAAAGACATGAAATGTTTTCTTGCATGTTCTCTGGTTGTGATTTTCAGACAAATGTGTGTGTGCAACGTTTAAGTCACACAAAAATAGAAAACACAACCCACATTTACTTAGTGACTTTAAATCTAAAGTAGTTTCCATCTCAGGAATTTTAGGGGAAGGAGGTCAGCTTGGTGACATTGAAGAGGCTCAGGGTGTAGTTGTTGAGGGTGATGATGCAGATGTATGAAGTGACGAGGGAAATTATTTGGCTGGTATTATTTTGCTGAATTTTGCCTCAATGCTGTTGAAACTGGAGCATTA
The DNA here is from genome assembly GCF_027579695.1 of Neoarius graeffei. Classification (NCBI taxonomy): domain Eukaryota; kingdom Metazoa; phylum Chordata; class Actinopteri; order Siluriformes; family Ariidae; genus Neoarius; species Neoarius graeffei. The sequence continues at coordinate 43,298,059 of NC_083576.1, forward strand.
TATTTATGTTCCAGCAACCGCAATCAATGAATTTCTAGAGGAATTGGACTACTTGTTAAGCTCTTTCATTCAGTAACCAGTTTGCGAGAAGTGCTCACTAGATATGATCTTATTGTTGAGGATGCATACTGCAAAAAAACCCAACTTGTATTTTTTGGCCGAAAACAGTAATTTAATTTAGTAAAACTTGAAAATATAAATTGACATTTAGGGCAATAATAAGCAAGCAAGTTGTTTACTCCAAAACAATTTGGTGAGTTGTTAATACTTAAATATATAAGTTGTGGTTCAATACAAGCGACAACCGTTCTGCTAACTCTTATTTCTTTGTTGTGAAATGCAGGAAAGCCAACTTTCCGAGTTGGCACTTGGTACTCTGTCAACGTGGCCTCACTGTGGCTGTGCTGCCTCGAGCTGGAGTCCACACAGGTAAGTTTTAACAAACCATTAATTAAATTAAGTTAAAACGATACAGGAATGTTATGAGTCGAGTTGAGCAGTACGTTTTAAATGAATGGAGAAGGCGACCTTAACATTTAACATTAAAATACAAACAGCTTTTCAGTCATTAGCGAAAGCTAGCAACTAACTGGTGCTAGCGGCGCTGCATCAGTTAACCGTGAGCTTGTCTGGGCAAATACCATTCAAACAGGACAGGCATGTTATCTTCTGACTGGTTGGTATTGTGTTTGCTAACTTGTTAAAGCTACAAGAGTAGTAATAGGGTATTAATGCTAACTCAAAATTGTGATCACAACATTAGCTGACATTTCATGTCATCTTTCAAAAGAATTGGCGGTGTCACTACACTGTGGTAATAACACTCATGCCAATTCAGCACCTACATTGCTCCATCTATGATCCAGGACCACAGCAGGTGAGCAGGTTGGTTTGACAGTAGGAACACAGAGAGCGGAGCCGGCCACTCGCTGCGGTTCAGTCCGCTGTGCAGTTAGTTTTCTGCCTGCCTCTCTACTCAGTTCTATGTACTGCTGCTGGTCTCAGTAAATGACTGACTGTGTGTTGAGACAGTGGTGATTTAAGAACTTTACGTTATTATTATTTGCGTGGGTGGAGGAACTCAGATAACCAATGTGTGTATGTGTGAAGGCACAGTTATTTTGCTCTCAGCTAATCTAATCCCTAATGCATCAAATCAGCCATAACATATATTGTGCACATTTATGACATGTTCAGTGATGTCCTGGTTGTACTGAATGCTGTCGCATATTCGGCTAAAGATAGTTTATTTACATCAAGAAGGTTGTGTTTTCAACCACAGTTCCCGACCCGACGCTTCAGTCCGGGCCGGGCTGAAAATACATGACTTGGGTCGGGTCTGACCTTGGGCTTCCTTTTTTTTTTTTAATAAAACACATCATCTCGCTGGTTGCACTGTGTGTAATGCACTGAATCTGTCTCACCATAACTGAATCGGTTATAGACGGATTAAGGCCATAATTTGTTTTTTTCAAATGTCATGTAAAATGTGCTGACTGCTGTGCAATAGAGCCCTGTACTCCCGCGGGACCCGACGCAAAGCAGTGCGGCGCGGGACAAATTTTGAAAGCTCATTGCGGGCGCGGGCGGGAGGGGGAGTTCACAATGCGGGAGCGGTGGAAGAGGTGATAAACTGCAGTCCCGCTAACTAAAAACGTCTTTAAAATAAAATTTATAAATTATTAGTTTATGTCCATCATATATAATTTGTGCTGGATATTTTATTTGGCATTAATAAAAACATTTTAAGATGCCTAAATTTGCAGATATGGTCTAATCTCGCGTACGTTTCCGACTCCTTTCCGCTCTTCCGTGTTTGAGATCTCCGATCATGGCAGAAGAGCAGAGCTCCTCTAGTGAAGCTCACAGTGCTTCAGAAGTAAGTGCTGCTTTAAAAAGAGGTACATTTACCGTTAAAAAGTCAAGAGTCCTGAAATCAGACATTTGGAAGTTGTTCTCACTCGTGTACGACGCAGAGGGAAATCAGCTACCCTTTGCTTGTTGTGATAAGTGCCAAAAGGTTCTGACATACAACGGCCATAAATCAGGTACATCAGGCCAGAATCGCCATGTATGTACTGTCTTAAAAGGACAACAATTCCCCAAGCCAATGACAAGAACTTTTGTGAGAAATAACGCGAACGTCTGCATCATGCGGGATTTGCGGGTGGGACAAAATATGGCAGGCACGGGCAGGAGCGGGACTGAAAATCATAATTCTTTGCAGGAGCGGGACTGCACAATGCAGGAGCTGGCGGGAGCGGGACTGAAAATTCTGTCCCGCGCAGACCTCTACTGTGCAATACTGCCGTATTGACCGCTGACTTTTTTTAACCTAGACTGTTGTAGGTGTTGGTTTGTTGAGTAGTGTCCTTAATTAATATACGTTAATTGTAATTCATCTTTACTGCAGCAAAGTGTTAAAAAGGGGACAGAATATTATAGTGTCAATCTTGTCAACTCCAGTGTCCAGTCTAGTGTTTACATTGTCATTAAATTGATAAAATGTTTAAAATTTCTATTGACTGCTTTACTAATCCCTAGCAAATTGTCATTGTTTTTCAGATTGAAATTAATGCAGTGCAAATTCTGCAAGTTCACCCACGCCGTTGAAGCTGTTCTGCTGAAACACTATCGACTGCATCAGAGGTTCAACCTGGCCTTGCATCCACAGGGACTGCTGTTGCACATTTAGAATTATTAGTGCTTTGAAATCACATCTTTCAAGATTACACAGGACTGTCCCAATGCAAGAGAACTTATTTCAGTGCTGGTTGTGTGAATACAAGGACATTTGCTGTAAAAAGAAAATATTAATTCATTTGCATCATCACCTTAGACACAGAGAGATAGTGTATTGCCCATTTGTGGGGTGCAGCTTTGAAACCAACCGCTGTAATAGTTTTACTGGACATGCATCACGGAATCATAAAAACCATAAGCTGAGAGATTTTCTTACACCAGTTAGGGTAGTTAGTGATTTTCAGTCTAATGACAGACCAGCCATGTAATGTTGATCCTGAACCTGGATTTTCATTGACAAGTAGTCCTAGATTGGATTCTACAGAAAAAGGTGAACTCAACTGTGTACAGAATGTAGACTCGGAAATACTTGAGCACAAATTGGCTTCTCTTTTTCTTTGTATGCAATGTCTGCTACATGTGTCGAAACATGCAATACAGGCAATTATAGAAGAATTTAATGATATTTTGTCCCTCTCCAAGTTTCATACAACTGAAATTCCCAAAGAGGTCTTTGTAAAACACAATATTGAAGTTGAGGAAGAAGTTATTCAAGAGATAAGTAACATTGTGATTGAAAAAAATCCGGTACTTTTTACTACATCAGAAAAAGGTACATTATCAACAGATTATAGGAGAAACAGATATTTCAGGGAGCATTTTTCCATCATTGAACCAACGGAGTTATTGTACAACCAGACTTCAAGAAAAGCCTTTGGGGTAATTCCACCCCAAATCACCAGATTTAGAAAAATGTTTGCCACTGACCATCTCAGATTTGCTTCATACTTTCTGGAAATATTTTCAGTGTGCCCAATAAATAGTGTACAAAATTTTAGGCTTGTACCTTCATTAGTTTCTGAGATATAGGGGCTTTTAAAAAGGGGCGTGGCCCCAATTTCACTGTTAAAACGTGTGCTACAGAAAACGGACCTAACTTCCATAAGTCATTACTTTTAAACTATTCATGCAAGATACATGAAATTTTCAAGGATTGTTCTTCAATGCCAGACGCCTTTAAATACTAAAATAGAAAGTTCACAGTTCAATATTTGCCAAGTTATGGCTTGCTGAAAATCATAAAATGTCTTCTATCGTGCTTTGGAGCAACTTTGACCCCCCCCCCCCCCCCCCCATATCTCCACATTAAACCACACCAGATCTTTCAAATGTTATTTATTACTCATGTTATATCTTTAGGCAACTAGGTATGTGTTCAAAAGAAATCAAACTTTGATTTATTAGGCTTTAAAAAAAAAAAAAAAATTGTGCCTATAATTCAAATGCATATTACAGATGTATGACAAGGTCTACCATAAAAACAATTATACCACTGGAAAGAGCTTGTTCTGATTAGCAAATACACAAAATATGAAGTTGGTACCCTAAACCAAACTATAAATATTAAGGTATCAAAAACGGCATGTTTTACGATAGATGGAAATGCTGTTTTAAGGCATATAATCTACTAGCAGACAAACTAGCAAAACATTTCATTGCCAAACACCAGAGTGGATATTTGAAGAATTTGAAGGAAAATCTGTCAGCGGATGAATGTATTATGCTTTTGGACTTTGCCGAAAACTATTCATTCTGTGTACAGGATTCTGCCCAGGGATACCACTGGGACAACAGCCAATGCACTCTTCATCCATTTGCAGTGTACATTAGAGCAAAGAATGAAGATGGTACAAAAGTAACGAAATGCATCTCTATCTGCATAAGTGACTGCCTTATGCCTCGGTCACAACCAGCCGTACGTGCTCCTACGGCCGGTGTTCTGTAAAGTTATCCTACCTCTTGGATTTGTCCTACCAAGCCTACTGCGCATGCGCAGAACACATGACGTCATATCTTGGAATTTGGACCGAGTTTTGCCCTACCGATCAGCTGGGCTGACAGAAAATCGGTGAGTATTTCACGCATTTGCCGAGTTTTATGTTTTGTGCGTATTGGTCGAGTCTTTGGCCGAGTCAAATAATTTGTAATGACTTGGTTTGAATAATAAAACGGTCTGTATGAGAACTTGCTAATTCTGTCACGCAGTGGGCACTGTGCAGTCAAAGTTATGATGGGGCATCATTTCGTTTGTTTATAAATACTGTATTTTATACATTTCTGAATTGCAAATATGCCTACATTGTAATTATTGAATATAGCTTATTTGGTTGAGTAAATCAAACAATTTGAATGTAATATTAAAAATTACCTCAGATTAGCCTAGATAGCTACCGGTATGTAGCTAGCTAGAACAGTAAGATTAGTCACACAGATAGCCTACTAGGTACAGGTTCAGATTTCTCTATACAATATAGAATATGCAGTATGCTTTATTATTTTGTAGCCTGCTTTGCACATTACAATTAGTTATATGGCAGTATTTTTTAAATTATTTTTTTTGTGTGTTTTTGAGAGTTTTTTAATGAATTCCATGAGGTTTATTCTATTCTGATACAAGCACAGCTTTCATATTATATATTCTATTTATAATCCCTTCAGGTGTTGAATTACATTTCTATATATTTATATATTCTATTTATCTATTTACATTCTATTCTATTTGTAGTATAAGTATATTTATAAATTCTATATCCAGGTATTGAGTTACATTTCTATATATTTATAAATTCTATATACCAACACATACTCCCAACACACCTTTTTTGTGACTATACCATATTACATTTACAACTGTCTTTGTAGATACAGTATGGAAGGGAAGTATAATCAAATTCACCAACTGCTTTCGGCGGGGTCATACCCCAAAGAGTTTGACAAGTCAAAACGTCAAAATCTAAGGAGGTATGCCTCCAAATTCACATTGAGAGGTCAGTAATTTCCTTACAATCTTAATAAATGTGATATGTTGTGCAATGCATTAGTAACAAATTTAAGGGTAGGTCTTGTATTTACAATTCTTATTTTAATGTAGATGGAGAACTGTTTTTTGGAGACAGGAGAGCTGTGCAACAGAGGGAGGAGGCAAGGAACCTCTTTGTTGAGTTTCATGCCTCCCCAATGGGAGGCCATACTGGTCTGCACAAAACAAGACAGGCCATGTGCGCCAGGTACTACTAGCATGGAATGTCACTAGACATTGAGAAATGGGTATGTATTACTGTATGTAATGAAATGGCATGCAGTTATTAGGACTGTGGGCGCAGCAAGCACTAACTGCCCTGTATGTCTTGAAGACCCAGGAATGTGACCAATGTCAAAGAGTCGGCAAGCCACTTGCAGCAGTGACACCACTGCAATGTATTAAGGTAATAAAGTGGCAATGTATATACTATATTAATTTGTCCATGTGCATATTACAATAAGGAATGCATACCATGGTTATTTTATTTCATTATCAGGTGTCTACTGTATGGGAGCTCGTGGGCATTGACCTGACTGGTCCACTGCCTGAGACAGCAGCAGGATATCATTATATATTAACCGCCACTGACTATTTTTCGAAGTGGGTGGAGGCATACCCACTGAGGACTAAGTCAGCTGTAGAGGTTGCAGAGAACCTCTGCAAAATAATATATCGGCATGGCTGCCCTGCTAGGATCCTGTCAGACCAAGGCAGAGAATTTGTAAATGAAGTAAGTCTTTGGAAAATGACTTTACTCTTTCATGTGTAATCGGGGTCATCCTATGCTAGTTGGATGGGTTGCAGTCAACACTCCAGTTCAGCATGTGAGGCACAGTACGATACCACTGAGCTAAAGGTACAGATGCATAGCTCAGCGCTGCCAAGGCTATATGAGGCTTCGGGAGGGAGGTTTACGAACATTCTACCACCGAACTCTGCTAGTTGGCATCTTTACACTTGCAGAGCCTCTATTATAAGCTTGTTGTCACCAAATTGGTAATGACCAAGTCTTAATCAGTTTCTTAAAACCATCGGTAATGTCATATCAATTATGTTGTTATGACATTATGACATAGTTGAATTGTTTCACAAACAATGAATCGTTGGCGATCCCATCTGCACCATCTGCTTATGTTGTCATCAAATAGCCTGCCACGCATATTTTTGTCTGAGTTACTCACTAATTAGTTTTGTTTGTCTTTCAAAGCTGAATACAAGACTGTGTGATCTTCTGAACATACAAAGATCAGTAACAGCAGCATACCACCCACAAACAAATGGTGTTGATGAGAAGACTAATGACAACATTAAAAGGTATGTGGTATAAAAATGGCATTTCTCTGTCACCTTTCTTTATGTCAGCTTTCAAAACGACTTGATTATGTACTGTATTTTGTGCTGTATTGTGATGCATTTAGAGCCCTGAGAAAACTTGTGAACAACCAGCAGACCAACTGGGACACCTTTTTAGATGCAACATTGTTTTCTTTGAGATCCAAGGTGCACACAACAACAAAGCACAGCCCATTTAGGCTTATGTATGGAAGGGAGGCGCGCTTCCCATCCGAAGTTCCTGCCACGCTGCCGGTGAGTTTTCACAATACCGTCACTAACATGGAATTAAATGTTGCTGTTATATTGTGCATCACATGCAATTTGAAGTATTTTTTAAATAATGTACTTTCATATATTCCCTCAAGTAAGAGAAAGTAATGTAAGTAGTGACAACATGCATCAGCTTTTCCATTTTGTAACTGTTAAACAATTATAGCTTTCAATGATCACACTGCCCGAGGAGTCTGGTTACTCAGACTTCAATGTCTCAAGAGACCAGGCTCACCACCACATCCATCAGTCTGCGAAAGAGAGCATGGAAAGAGGGCAGGAGAAACAGATAGCTGCATATGCCAAAAAAATACAAAAGAAGTACAAAGGCATGCAGTACAAGGTAGGGGATGAAATTCTGCTACTGAATGGGAGAAAGCGTGGGAGGAAAGATGGAAGACTCCAGCCAGACTTCTCAGGCCCATACAGAATAGAGAATATCTTTGGGAAACGGGTCACTCTGTCATCGAATGGCAAAATGCTCCTCACAAAGTACAGTACAGACCATATTAAGCCATATCGGAGGCCAGAAAAGATAGGGAAGACAGACTTTGTGCAGACAGACAGACAAGCAGAAGAAAGACCACCAAGACCATCGGTCATTCAATTTGCCAAGAGAGCAGAGACCGCCATTGACCCTCCGCCTCCACTACACTCTATCTCTACCGCTTCCACCTCCACTACGCTCAGCACACATGAGAAAGGTGGACTTTTAAACAAGTATTTGTTCTTGACCGTTTAGTCATCTGTTGCCAGTTTGGCCATTATATTAAGTTTGCTTGTAATAGGTGGTGTATGTTTAACCTTTAAGGGTGAATGTTAGGAGGATGCAGAATATTCTTCCACATTGATAGGCTATAACAGGTAATTCAAATGGGTCCCATCAGAATGTGCTTTCAAGTTGATATACAGGTAGGCCTACAATAGGATGCTTTTCATTAAAAAAAATACCCTTAAAGGTTAATGACCTATTCAGTTTTGGCCCGTTGGCCTTGAGTTCAGTATTGGCCCGTTGGCCTTGAGTTCCTTTTTGGACCACGCAGTGGTGTTTCACTATGTCCATACAAAACACTGTTGACGTCACTAACTTAATCATACCTTTCCTATAGCGCAAATACTGTTGGATGAGAGTTGTGTGGAGGCAGTGATCAGCCCATACAAGTTGTACACAGAGTCGTTCAAATCCCTGCAGAACCCTACAGGGTGGCTGACAGATGAGGTAAAAGTTGTTTTTATTTTAAGTACTAGTTGCCAATAACAGTGCTTTACACAGTACTGAAATGTACTAACATTGCTTTGTTCAAATTTTTTAGGTGATTGATGCATACCTACACAGCCTCATCTCAAAACACAAGGCAAGTAAGAATTGAGTATTCTGTTATCATACATACATACACATATACATACATATATATATATATATATATATATATATATATATATATATATATATATATATATATATATATACACACTTTACTGTAAATGTTGATGCCACATGAAGTGCACCACCCTAAGTGGTCATAATGTGTGTTCGCATCTGTCATGATTGGTTCATAACTAAAGCTCAGTCAGTGACCCTTTGCTCAGTGATGCAATGACAGAAATATAATTATATATTTGCTTTGAACAGACACCTTTGCACCTCATGAATGCTGTTGTGTCTACCGACTTGTTTTCGGGGAGATTCAGACGTCTCAGGAAGGTAAGAAATGTACTGTAAGTTTGGTGGATGTGATATTTAAGCTCACAGGAACATTAAATACACATATTCGCCAAAGAAGTGAATACTGTTACTAACCAATTAATCCTGGACCTGGCCTGTAGACCCGCTCGCAATTTGTAGATTTCACGCATTGTAGATTTCACGCATAGGCAGTGTGCAAATCATATTGTGCAAATCATGGCACTATGGTAAACGAGCCCTTACTCAAAACAGCTGTAAACCATTCTACAGATGAAACTTCCTGTTCAGGATATTTGGCTGTGCCCTGTAAATTTTTCATCCCACTGGATTCTTGTGGTAAGCGTTTCCCCCAGAATTCATTTGAAGGAACTATTTTTTGAAAACTACTGTTTTCGTTCTTTATTCAATTTCAATTACATGTTTTTAAGATCGTCAGCATCCCCACCAAGACCCTGGTTTTGATTGATCCCACTGGGAATGAGAAGTCTTATGAAAGACGAGTTCTCCGTAACTGGAGGTATGTATGTTTCTGAAGTAATCATATGCATAACATTAGAGACATGTGAATGGATCAATAGTAAACTGGGTTGGATCTGTTGTAACCAGAAACTTCCGAAAGCTGGCTGAGATATGCGACGGTCCGTGGAGGGTGGAAAATTTGGAACACCACAACCAACAGGACTCCAGCAGTTGCGGTGTTTTGGTGTTGAAGGTACACTAATTACAATAATTGTTGGCTCGAAAGAGTGTAGTTGCAGGCATTTGGAGGCAAAGAGAGCACACCCACAATGTAAAAACACATACATACTCCGCTCTCACCAACACTTTGTATTGCTGTGCTCTATAGTACAAAGAACTAGTTAGTTGCCCACAACTAAACTCTTTTGACTAAGAGCACCTGGATGGATGAGAATTTTCACAGCCATACTACAATCATTGTTGTATTCATTTGTTTGAGAAGCTTTGGAGATGCATAACTGCACATATTACTGTCCTTTATGTTTTTTTTTTACTTTTTAAAATTAAAAAAAACTAAACAATGTGCTACAGTTTGCAGAGCACTTCTTGTTGTGTGGGGCAATCGGAGGGGTGCTGACCACAGCTGAAGCTGTACAGGCAACTGATTGCCTACACCCTTCTAGAACATCAGTTTCCATGTTTTTATAGCTTGTAGCTACAGTCTTGTGACTACACCACCACCAACAGAAAGTGGTTGTAATGTCTTCTCTACGCTGTTTTCCATGTGGTCATGGGTAAAAAAAATAGATATGCTTTGTATAGAATATGGATGATGTAATAATAATAATAATAATAATAATAATAAAAATACATAGGTTTTATATAGCGCTTTTCATGACACTCAAAGATAGTCTGGCTAACGCGACTAGAAAGCTCTATGAGCTATTGGTCTGGCCAAGATATTAAGCCCAACCGTTTCCTAAAGCACGTGGTTGACCCGCCTCCCTGAAATGCCTCAGTTTGCTACTGGTCGAAGCCAGAAAAGGCTGTGACGAAGCTTAAACCAATCACATCACTCTTTCCTCTGACGTATGCGACGCGACGGGGCTAACTGGTAGATTAAACCATAGACATCCTATTATTAAACTCTTACCGAAGCCGGTCGGAAGCAAGGCGAAAACGTCCTTCCTTTCAATAAATACCTCCAGGGCTGCTCTTTGCTCCGTTTTCAATGAGAACTTCCCGTTGAATGCTTTCAATACAGCATTCGTGAATGAAGCGCTTCCGGCATAGATTCTGTAAACAATCCAGTGTTTCCGCTATGTACAATTGGCTGCGGCGGGCCGCCGCACCTTGATTTTTGCCGCCGCACCTTCAGGAATTCCTGAAGGGGGGCCGTGGCCCGAGTAACTTTTTGAAAATTATTTTTGAAAATTATTTTAAAAAATAGGCCAAACCAATATTTTTTGACGTTGAGCGGACTCAAGCCTGGCATGAACCGCTCCGACGCGCTATAATGACACCAATCTATCACCAGCCAATCAGGAGACTTAATCAAACGCATCCCCCGCCCACCAATCTATCACCAGCCAATCAGAAGACTTAATCAAACGCATCTCCTGCCCACTTGTGTCCGCGTCTGAGACGTTGAATTTTCACAGAAGGAGGGAAGAAGTTGACTGAGATAAGACTGTGATAAATTAACAAACGAATAAGAGAGGAATTTCAACATATAGGGCTTAAGTTTGTTACCGTTAAATAAGCATTGCTTGTACAGTAGCGTTGTCGTTACAATGTTGACCCACTTTTAACGTGCCGAGTACCGACTGTAGCCGCTAACATGCTAATTAGCTTGCTGTCAAAATTGAAAAGACCTTAAATTGCTCTGTGTAAATTAGAAAATGGTGCAACTTCCTCTGTAGCCGTCAGCTCAACTTGTCTTGAGTTCTGAGCCAATCACAGCAGGGCAGCACTGTGGCCTGAGGTAAAACATGATAGTTTAAGTTTGTTTAAATTACAAAAATGAGTACACCCAATGACTGTCTCATATACTCTTCATATACTCATACTGTTTAAGTAATGCAATAAAACTAATCTTTAAAAATGGTATTTACTCAAACTGTTTGCATAGAATGAACTTTCAGGTTAACAGTGTAATAGTGTTGCAGTGTTCTGCAAATTTGCAAATTAATATTTCAGATCTTGAGACATGAAAGTGCCATTTTAAAAAATAAAAGGTCAGAAATGTTTTCTTTGTCGTCTATTTAGTTCATTTTATTTCCTCAATAATTTGCCTTGATTGAGAAATCGGTCTGGGCTTTTATGGGTTAATCAGTAGTCTGCATGCTAGTATATGTTCCATTTACAGTCAAACATTTTGATGGACTCCAGGCTCAATTTTGATTAATCAAAAATCTGCATAGTAGTACAGTCTGAAGATGCTCTTGCACATTTGGTGTCAATTGAACAAAAATTATGGGAGGATATAGGTTTAAGTTTTACAATTTTTGAAGTGAGTTATGGATTGATAAGTTTAGATGTGTTCAATATTTTCTTATCTTCAGACATAATGTTGTAGAGGTTTCTTTACCTGCTTGATAGTTTTGACCGGGACTCCAATCTTCCTCAGAAGAGTCATTAGTCCTTAAATTAAATTCATTGTTTTATTTTATGGCCTCGGTGCTTGATGGCTTTTGGCCTTCGTGCCCTCGGCATCAGCAGAGCGTTTGTTTTCCACACTTCGTCGACTGAAATCATACCTCCGATCCACAATGACACAAGAGACTGAATGACTTGATGAACTGCCATATTCACCGTGACATTCTGGAACAAACTGACATGACAGCCATCGCAAAGGAGTTCATGCAGGCCAATGACAGACGCAGGCAGGCCTTTGGGAAGTTTTAAGGGTAAGTCATTGGTTACTTCTATTAGCACCGCCGAGTGCACTGCTTCCTCTGTTTTCAATGTTTCTATACTGCATTGGTACTGATACAAGCAAGTTGTTTAAGTTGAGTTAGCCTACTACCGAGGTGCTTTTGTTGTGTACTGTTGGCTGTTTTAGCATTTTATTCTGCGCAGTTATGTGCTGGCATGTTGTGGGCTAAAGTCATGACCGATGGATTAATCTATGTATAGCCTTCTGTGCTGTTGGCTGTTTTTATCCTCGTACTGGGGTGGGACGTCTGAGCGCAGGTCTTGCCACCGCACCTTCAAACATTTTCTAGGGGAAACACTGCAATCTATGGCTTCCGGTCGCAGTTCTACTACGTCAGTGCCTTGAACACGCCTCTACCCAGGGCCGTTGGAGATGCTCAAAGTTGATTGGTTCCTGATTTTTCGGGAGCTTGGAAGAGCTGTAGATAGCTTGCCTGGCCAGACTAAGCTCGCAACAGGCCCTCGTGTTGCGTCACGCTTAGGATGGGCGGGCCCAGGCTAACTCAAAGACGCTTTACAGGTGAAAAACATGTAGGCAGTACAAACAAACAGTATAAGGAAAGACTGAACAGAGGTAGGGAGAAATAACAGTACAAAAAAGAGTTTATCATGCGCATCATGTGTGCATCATGATATCATGTGTGTATCATTTCATGTCCTATATCATTGCCATAGAACAGTACAGAATTTAAGCTCATGTGCATTTTGTTCTCAGTTTAGCTGATCAAAAATTAAGTCCAAGTCAAAATGCCCTGGTTTTTTTTTTTGCCTAGGAAATGCAGATGATGTCTGTGTGGTGTGCTCCATGCTGGAGGCTGATGCAAACCGCAGCAGCAATGACATGGTAAAGATGATTGTTATGTTCTGATCATTCAAATGACCCAGGGTTGGAACTTTACCACCAGTCACCTGGAAATTCTAAATGGCGAAATTCTAAATGTATGAAAAGTGAAATTTCAAACTCATAATGAATAGCTAGAAATTGATGGTGGTGCGAAATAGTCATGAAGAGACATTTTATGCATGGGCATCATACATTATGGAAATGAACAACTAAAAAATTACATACTAGTCCTTTAACTGTTGGTGGGGTGTTTTGATTTCATTTTTTCACCTCATTGTTTTCATCCATCATGCAGCATCACAATCTGGAAGAGATGCACCAAGCCCACCTGTGGATGGAGTCCAATGTGCATGTGTTTCAGGGCCAGGTACAGCTGCCCAGTTTTCTATGTCTGGGCAGCAAGGAGGCTTTGGGCAGCCTGTGCGAAGACCCAATCAACGAGGAGGACAGACACGCCACAATGGATCCCTTTTTGTTTAAGTCTGAAAATGCTTTAGACTTAAACACTTTTATGGTCGACATGGAGAAGAAGGGTGTAGGGGTCCATTGTGGCATGGAGTGAAACAGTGGTGTGAAAAATTCTACCATAGCACATTATGTAGCCCACAGTAAGCATACTACGCATTCACTCAGGTGAATGAAGGAACTAAATAAAGTGTGGACTGATTAGTGCAAAGACATTTTATAACTAGGCTATATTAAGCAGCTTGTTCGAGGTCTGTTTACAGGTATAACCTGTCTTTATTGAAATCTTTGAAGATACCACACAGTTTCAAGTTATCAATTTTAGGTCATTGACCTTAATAAAGGTTTTTTTTAATCCTTAGTTCTGAAATGTAAACATTATATATTGCTTTGAGATGATAATAAATGACTGTAAAGTCAAAAATATTGTGTGCTATAGCTTTTCCCTCATTGTATTCATGTTGAATATTATATTGAATGATAATAGCAAACAGTGTCACTGATGACATTATTACATTACACTTACCTGACGCTTTTATCCAAAGCGACTTACAGTTATTTTAGGTACAGGGGTATAATAGCTCCTACAATTTCCAAGTTGTTTGCTCAACACTCCTCACATTTTGGTCTTCAATCTAACTGAACAGTAAAGGAAAACAACAGTACTACAACCTTTTCCTTTATTAAAAGTACTCCATAGACACTAGTTAAAACACGCAAAATGCATCAGTCTTAACTAATGCTAACACCTAGCCAAAAATTAATCCATATTATACGACCGATGGATGTTCAACAACGGAAAACATACAGCGAACAATAACTAAATAAACTGACTTATACATATTCAATTCCAAAAACACAATCCATATTAATCTGTTGTCTACACATCACCAGTGCAGCCAGCATTCAAACAGCGAACAGCGTCAAAACAGCTGGAAGCTTGAGGTAGGATTTTCCTGACAAGCAGCACGGCTCGGCAGACGAGTCTGTTGAATTTTCCTACCCTCCTGGATTTCGCGCATGCGCAGTAGGCTTGGTAGGACAAATCCAAGAGGTAGGATAACTTTACAGAACACCGGAAAGACTCAACTACATCATAACATTTGCTATGACATTACTGAGTGCCTTAAGTAACAGATTAAGACTTGGTCATTACGATATTGAGGACAATAAGGTTATAACATAGGCTCTGTGCAAAGGGGTTAACATGGTTGTCTCAGGCTGCATCTTTCCTGAGGGAGAAATCAGAAAACAATCATTTTCTTCAAGAATAAATTGTTTGGGGTGGAGTGTAATACAACCATCTAGCCTTGTGGAGTCCTCATTAGTGTTGTTAATATGTTATAATTTATTGCATTGTCTTTTTTTAACATTTAGAGTGATTATGAGGACTACGTGGACCAGCCGATGAAGCTGCTTGTCATTCGCAGTTCACCAGCAGTGGAGGACCAAGACGATGTGGTCATCGTAATCGAAGGCATCAAAGTCCTCAATGGCTGTGGAAACAGAACGAAAGCATGTGTCCTACTTATGGGTCTGATCTACACTCTGAACCTCGAGTATCCTAAAAAAATTAAGTATACTTTTGAGGTATTTCAGAAGATTATTTTGGAGCTCGACAAAACCAAGTTTCGGAAAAAGGTCTCTACACTCCGAAGCAAACTATTGGCGTGAACTGCTTTTACTCAGGTTACGCTACTAACGTGCGCGCACACATCCAAGCACTTTTTTTTTCCTTTTAACTTTGTTCAGTCTTGACTTAACCTCTGTCTGCAGTATACATTTTTTAAACAAAAACAGATCTTGGTCTGAATATGTGAAAACTACTGTAAAGGAAAAACTGCTGAATATGTACAAGGTCTCAAGCAGCTGTGCAGTTTTTTTTTCTCTCTCCACGTTGACGTATGCGTGCCCACCCATATACACACACACAGCTTGTGTTGTGTCATTGACTTAACCTGAATGTCTGTTGCTGAACATGCAATGTTCAGCGATGACTGCATGGGAGATGTACTGTAGATGGTTCTTAGCTATTCCGATTTACTGTAAGGGGAAAACATATTGAAAACAAGGAGATTTCCTTACTATATGAAGACAAAGACTTTTACCAATTGTTCAGCCTGACAAACACTTTGGACCTGTACGACATGGACAACTGAAGGTTCCTTTCTCACAACTTTAACAGTGGCCTAGACCTGCACAGCATTGACGTATCAGAAGAACTGTCCCCGTGTTAGTTTAAATAAGTTCTAAAGACTCAAATGTGGGTGTTGGTGAGATCTTCCCTGATGCTTCAGATGACCAAGCTTCATGTAGCTCACAAGATACACTAATACTGCCAACATCATGCCGCTCTACTACATGGCCAGTGCCATTTAAAGTGCCCGATTTCTCGAGAGATGTGGAAAACATCCTTTTTTGAGTTGGACAAAACAAAGTTGCTGAAAATGGTATCTACACTCCGAAGCAAACTACTGGACTAAACTGCTTTTACTCAGGTTAAGCTACTAACGTGCGCGCACACGTCCAAGCACTTTTTTTTTCCTTTTTAACTTGTTCAGTCTTGACTTAACCTCTGTCTGCAATATACATTTTTGAAACAAAAACGGAGATCTTGATCTGAATTATGTATAAACTATTGTAAAGGGAAAAGTGCTGAATACGTACAAGGTCTCAAGCGGTTGTGCAGAGGTTTTTTTTCTTCCTCTCTCTGTTAACACGTGCATCCATATACACACAGCTTGTGTTGTCATTGACCTAACCTGAATGTCTGTTGCTGAACATGCAATGTTGAGTGGTTGTTGCATGGGAGATGTAGATGGTTCTTAGTTTTTCCGATTTACTGTATGTGAATGCCATGTAAGCTACTGTAAGGGGAAAACATGCTGAAAACAAGGAGATTCCTTTAATATATGAAGACAGACTTTGTCAGGCTGAACAACTGGTTATCAAACACTTCGGACCTGTACGACATGGCCACTGTTAAAGTTGTGACAAAGGAGCCTACAGTTGTCCTAGACCTGCACAGCATTGACACATCAGAAGAACTGTCTCCTGTGTTGACTGAAATAAGTTCTATAGACTTGAGTTTAGATGTTAGTGAGATCTTCCCTGATGCTTCAGATGACCAAGCTTCGTGTAGCTCACAAGATACACTAATACTGCCAACATCATGCCGCTCTACTACATGGCCAGTGCCATTTAAAGTGTAGGTTCCTTTCTCACAACTTTAACAGTTGTGCTAGACCTGCACAGCATTGACGTATCAGAAGAACTGTCCCGTGTTAGTTTAAATAAGTTCTAAAGACTCAAGTGTGGGTGTTGGTGAGGTATTCCCTGATGCTTCAGATGACCAAGCTTCGTGTAGCTCACAAGATACACTAATACTGTGTGTGTAAAGTGCCTGATTTCTCGAGAGATGTGGAATACATCCTTGCAGAGGCATGCAAGATCTCATCTCATCTCATCTCATTATCTCTAGCCGCTTTATCCTTCTACAGGGTCGCAGGCAAGCTGGAGCCTATCCCAGCTGACTACGGGCGAAAGGCGGGGTACACCCCGGACAAGTCGCCAGGTCATCACAGGGCCGACACATAGACACAGACAACCATTCACACTCACATTCACACCTACGGTCAATTTAGAGTCACCAGTTAACCTAACCTGCATGTCTTTGGACTGTGGGGGAAACCGGAGCACCCGGAGGAAACCCACGCGGACACGGGGAGAACATGCAAACTCCACACAGAAAGGCCCTCGCCGGCCCCGGGGCTCGAACCCAGGACCTTCTTGCTGTGAGGCGACAGCGCTAACCACTACACCACCGTGCCGCCGGCATGCAAGATGCAAGTGTTAAATCTTCCAAGATGCAAGCGTTAAGTCTGCCATAATGCAAAGCCTTGCAGAAACAATATTTTACTACCCAGCCTACCCCTCCAACCTATACCTACCTCTATAGAACTTATTTTAGCAAACACAGGGGACAGTTCTTCTGTCACATTTTCAGGCCAAACCCACTGATATCCTAACATTGATACAGACGTGAATACCATGTAAACTTTTTTTTTTTAAAGCTGAACAAAGCAAAACTGCTGAAATGGCAAAACCTTCCAAAACAAATTATTAGTGAATGGCTTTTACTCAGGTTAAGCTACACACAAATGTTTATTTTTCCTTTTTTGAACTTTGTTCAGTCGAGTCTTGACTTACCTCTGTCCGCAGCATAAATTTAAAAAAAAAAAAAATCTTAGTGTGTTTTATGTGTGTACTTTGTAAGCTACTGTTATGGGAGAACTGCTTAACATTTACAAGGACGCAAACAGTTGAGCAGGATTTATTTTGTTTTTTTGTTGTTCACACACACAAGCTGTGTGTGTCAGTTGACCTGAATGTCTGGCAGAAAAAAGAACCATTTAAGAGATATGAACAAATGTAGCATCACTCCACATTCTAAGTTATTCTGATTTATGTGAATACTGTCTGAACTTGTCTTAGGGGGAAGAGTGCTAAATATGTACAAGAATAACCTTTTCTTAAACTTTTATCTTGGCACTAACTGTTTTTTTTTTGGAAGGTTTTTACCTTTGGCACAGCAGAGAGAGAGTGAACTGCTTTTACTCAGGTTAAGCTACACACAAACAGATTTCTCTTGTCTTTTTTGAACACACACACACACACACACACACACACACACACATACACACACACACACACACAGAGCTTGTGTTGTGTCAGTGGCTTAATCTGAATAATTGGTAAAACACACTGTTGGGTGAGTGCTGCAGGTGTTCATATTTTTCTTAAATTGTTCTTAGTTATTCTCATTTGTATGAATACATGTGCAAACTTCTCTAAGGGGAAAAACAGTTGTGTGGTGTATTTTTTTTCTATTTTTGTAACAGCTTTTATTGTTTTATATCTACACTGTGCCCTCCACTCCTGTGTGTCTCATACATAAACAGTCTCATACAGGGATGGAGAACAGTACGGGGGGGGGGGGGGGGGGGGGGGGCTTTTTCTCTCGTCTTGCCTTGTTCTCTGGTTGGTTAATAAAAATACCGAATTACAGTTGATTTCTTCTGTCTGTTAAATTATTTCATTCTGTTAAGATATGGCTAGTTAATAGGAATAAGAATAATATTAAAGTAAAAGAATCAGAATAAATAAAAAATAATAAATAAATAGCTATATTAAAAGGCTATATGGAATGAGTAAATGTTACCCCATTTTTATCAGTAATTATTGATGCTAAAAGGCTATATGAAATGAGTAAATGTTACCCCATTTTTATCAGTAATTGTTACTTTGATATACTCAGTAAGACCAAGTGATTTTTTTAGTACATCATAACTACTGGAATTGGTTAATCTTTACTGAAAATGTAGGGGTAAATAATACTCTATTTAGGTGAGTGTAAATACTTGCACTAATTTTATTGAGTAAATTCTATAGGTTGCTTTTTACAGTGATAGGCAACCAAAGGCGTACGTGCCCAGAACGTTCTGGGAACGTAAAATTGTTACTAGGGCAATGCTTAGCTATCAGGCTAGGATATCTAAAAAGCAAAAGTTGAAAACAACACCCATCAGTGAAATTATAGACATACTTCCTCCTCTTGAACATGTTTAGATGATTTACGTGTAGAGTTGGGGAAGGCATTTTTTTTTTTGTTGGGAAAGGAGAGCTTGGCATGTTAGCATGATAACATTTGCCATAGATAACAAAAAAGTGTTATTAGCCTAGCCGCTTGCATGAGAGGGCTGCTTACTGTAGCTAATCATATAGGAGACTCCAGATTTTTTTTTTAAAGGTGCCATCCCACCAAAAACATTTAATGCTGGCTTTTTTTGAAATACCATAGTTCACTCCGAGTTGCATATGCATGCTGCATGTGAAAATGTAATTCTACTCCCATTCCCTGTATTAGCTTATGAAAGAAAATAGTTGGAAAAACGAGCGAATCAGAAAAAGCCCTACGAACTTGCGTCACTTCGAAAATTAGTAGTCATGGCCTCACCCACCTTGGCTTGTGACCGCCCACGGGAAGAAAGTTCGGATTTAAGCGTGAGGAGAGATAAAGCCCATCTCGTCAATAGCTAACAAAGAGGACCTAACAGCAAGTTGAAAACATGGCCGAACAAGTTCGTGCCTGTGTTATTTGTGGCAGTAACACATCAACGTTGCATTTCTTGCCCAAGATAGAAGAGCTGAAGAAGAAATGGTTGGAATTTCTCTTTGGAACACCACCAGCGAAGTACAGGTAGTCGTTGACTTACAACTGCGTTTGGTTACGACTGACCGGTCGTAAACCGATCTGGTCGTAAGCCGATCTGGTCGTAAGCCGGGCTATGTTAAATGAACGCAAGTATATTGTGATGTGTAATGATATCATCTTAAAGTCTTATTTTATCAACATTCTTATTTCATTACCTTCGCTCATTATTTGGTTTAAGTCAAACACTGCATACTACACGGCGTACAGTACAATTCGTTTAATATGTGCAAAACAAAAAATATGAAATACAGGTGTGAAAAATAGAAAACATTTTAGTTTGAAACATACCAAAATACAAATGTAAAACATAGCAAAATACAAAATTTAGTGACCGCTGGCATCACTGGTGCTTGGCTGTGGGTTGTCTACGTCATCATCAGCTGTTGCAGTACTCGGGCTGGCGGGAGCATTTACTCCTTTCATAAACCAGGAGCTGGGGCGGAAACTGTATGACGGAGTGCGCGAGGGAGACTGCGCATGTGCCTGGAGCTGGGGCGGAAACTGTTGTACACGGTGAGAGGCACTGCCAGGAGCTGGGGCGGAAACTGTTGTACGCTCAGCTAGGAAACACTTGCCAGTCATAACCAGACGGTCGTAAAGTCGATCGGTCATAAGTCGCATAGGTCGTAAGTCGACGACTACCTGTATAATGCAATGTTAGTACTGTGTTCTGATCATTTCAACCACAGTGACTTTTCAAACTTCGGTGCCTTCAGTAGTGGTTTTGCTTCGAGGTTGTTTTTAATACCTGGATCTGTACCGTCAAGACGATTGACCACCAGCTCACAAGCTGGAAGTAAAACATGAACTTTTTGTTCGAAGGTTTTTTTTTTTTTAACAAAATAGCATGTTCATATTCTCCACGTTAGCATGCATGACATGGTCACAAGCTAGGCTATTACACTCATAGGCCATCTATGACCACACTAGCTCGCTAGCTTCTACCCAGAGACGTAATTTGTTTAATCTACAGTCTTTTATCCCAAGATAAGCGTTAAACCACGAATTCTAATGATAGCAACCGTATCTTAGGCAGCTGGGCCATAGAAGGTTCACGCTGCACGCGTGTAAAGAAAAGTGGACAAACGTAGCATGACTTGCTCTGGGCCATAGAACGGCGTTCACGTTGCACACTTCACGCGTGAAGCGAGAAATGAACATGCACACTTTTTTCTAGGCGTGAAGATGGAAATTCCAGTCAATGCATGCACAACCCCAAGGTCACCGCCGTGCCAGCCAATCAGAACGGATCTAGGGAGATAAAATGGACGACTACTGAGAAAAGTTGATCGAGTTTGTTCGAGAAAGGCCCCTGCTATGGGATCCGTGTGTGGTGGATTATAAAGACAGGGACCAGAAGGCACAAGTTTGGGAGGACTTGAATGAGCGTGTGAAATCACCGACAGGTATGTGTTATAGTCTTCGGGCGTGTGCCGTCAAAAAGCACTGGGCTATCGTTTTGATTTTGATATCATTGTTTTAGTCTTGAAGCGATCTTTCCAGCAGTATAAAGCATGGCATAATTTGGTGATAAACGTAATTTCGGCTGACCTCCCTAGCATTGGGTGTGGTGGTGGTGTGTGTGTTTGTGTGTGATGGGTGTGGGGGGTGCGTGCGTGTGTCAAAGAGTGAGAGAACGAGAAAGACAGACAGACCGACAGACAGACATATAGACAGACAGATTGAAGGACACAGTAACAGAGACAGAGTGAGGGAGGGAAAAATTGGATACGTGTAAAGATTTCAATTCCAATGATGCTATGCTAGCATACAAAAACCTGTACTACTAAAAACTTTTCTTTTCATTGTGTTTTAATTAATGCCATTTGCAATAACATTTTGGGATAATGTGTTCCTGTTGCTAGTGATCATTCTTCCCTTGGGCGACATTTCTGAACACGTGTTCATGTTGCCAGTACACACTTCCCTGCGGGTCATTGAAAAATGTTTTCACGCTGTCTCGTACAGCCATAGCTTCATCAGAAGGTCTTCCTGCGTGGGTGTGTGCTTCCAAGGGAAACATGCCTCTGCCATCTCCCTCCACCACCTCGTAGGTCACCTCAGAAGTCCTGTCAACCATAATTCCATCGCGCCTGCGGATGAAGTTGTGTAGTGCTACAGCTGCGTTCGTGTACAGGATCGCTGCGTCAGCTTGAACTCTCAATGGTCTTTGGAATATTTCAAATTTCCTTGCGAGGATGCCGAACGTGATGATTAATTGATTTACTCTCTCTATTTTATTTATCAGGAACAACTGCAAAGGATGCTTGGACCACACTCATTCGCTGTCACAACAACGCTTTGGCAAGGACAAAGACAAAGAAGAAATCGGGCAGCGGAGCAGACAATTGCAAACCGTGGAAGTTCATGAAACAAATGGAATTTCTCATTTCTGCCAAGGACGTCAGAATTTCAAAAGGGAACCTGCCCCAGTTGAGTGATGAAGAAAGTGGCCCAAAAGAAGGGGACATGCTGCAAACTGCAATGGATGACGCTGATGAGGATGAAGTTGCTGACCCTGAGGAAGCAGTTGCTTTGGAGGAGAGAAGAACCAGAAATGAGAAGGAAAAAAGAAAACAAAAGAAAAGGAAAAATGACGACAATGATGAACTCATCCTGTCCTTGTTGAAAAAGAAAATTGAGAGGAAATCTGAATCCACACGAATGGGTTTTTTCACTTCCATCATGCCACGTGTAGATGCACTCGATGACGAGCAATTCCAGGAGTTCCAGCTCCAAACACTGCAGCTGCTGAAAAATCTTCACACTCAGAAAACACAACAGCAACAGTTTTCATTCCAATCTTCTGTACACTCTTCTGAATCATCCCAACATCCCAATCCAGTCACTCCACAATAGTTCCATGTCGACACCATCACCAATACCATCACAATCCTACAACTTTCCTACCTATCACAATTTGTAAAATTTGTTCATAACATTAATTGCGGCAATGTTGATGCTCTTCTCTGTCATCCCAACATTTTTAACCCATCTTTATCTCCCCTCACATATTCCATGTTGACACCATCACAATCATACAATATTCCTACTGCACTATGTCATACTTATTAAATCATTCAGAAACATACTTAAGGTGTTTGTGCGTGCATTTTTGTGTGTGGGCGTGTGTGTATTTGAAAAAAAATATGTGCGACTTCGGTCAAAGTAGAACAGACGCAACACGTGAACATCCAAGCATGAAGTTTAATGGCCCAGGGTCCGGTTCTTCACGTGAACGTGTAGCGTGCAGCGTGAACCTTCTATGGCCCAGCTGCCTTATGTAGCGTAGCATAGTCTAATAGTGCACGTACATTGTTCTAGTCTAAACAGAGAAAACCAAGCGCATTGCCCATGCATTATTAGGCTTGCTATCACTAGAGCTCAAGTATTTACACTTCTGTCTAATTTTTTAGCCCATGTCTTCTTGCCATTATTGCATTTGTCTTTTTACATTAATATGCTTCATTTGCATTAATGTTTCATTTCATTACGTGCTGTTTACTGAGTTTTTGTTTATGTCTTTCAGAGCATATCACAGACATTGGCGATAGCCCCCATTCACACCAGCACCCAAAACAGACCCACCTAACCTTTCATGTCGGGCTACACAACTTTCTATGGGTACACTGGGTCATCACATTAGAAGCAAAGGTTTGTGATATTTCAATTTCTCTTGTGCTAGTTTCTAGAATAGTTTTTCTAGTAATACATGTTCTTATCTGCTTGCAAAGTTGAATGCATGACAAATAGATTTGATATTCCTGAATATCTTTTGTGCGGGTGTGTTACTTCATACACCTTACCACAGTCACGGAAATCTTTTGTTTCCATTGTGCCATCATGGTTTTATGTGAAATAATGAATGTCCTGTGAAGTATCTTGTAACTTGACAGTAATAGACAGGAATTTACTTTAGGTACCCAAATAAACTCTTTCATGACAAGTACTAGCATTGCTACAAGTACTTCGGATGTACCGTGGGGGCCTGCTACCTCTACACCCATCAAGTCTGTTCATCCAAGGACAGCTAAAAGACCACGGGTAGATGATGGAGAATGAAAGTGACATCTTCACAATAACACCTGAATCCCATGACTCCACATATGATCCAGCGCAGTCAGTGAGCACTGTAATAGAATCATCACGGCTTACGTATGTTTCACCCTGTCATTTCATCTAAATGATTGTTTATATTGACATATTTGTATTAATTCTAAAACTAACATTGTGGATGTCTACAATGCCATTTGTCTTAAACAGTGATACCTTTTCAACTGGATACAAAGACTCCAAGTACATAGTATTTGAGAAGAACCTCATGGAACTTTTTGAAACGTGTCGAGTCTGCAGCCGGGTGTCAGAAGTGAAGACCTACAGACGAGGAACATTTTTGTCCATTGACCAAAAATGCCATCACTGCCATTTTTCCAAGCAATGGAAGAGCCAGCCAGTGATTGGGAGCTCCCCTGTAGGCAACATACAATTGTCTGCTGCCATATTTCACTGGCTCTTCATATTTACAAGTGCAAAAGGTAAAAGTACACTATACATTTTTACCAATTTTTACAATCCAACCAGATTTAAACAGTATTTATACATTATAGTTCCTGGTTTGACACTACGTGTTTGACATCCAAGACATGATGTGCTGATTGACTGCTCACTTTAGAAGCAGGGCTCTTGACACCTCCACCTTACCCCACTTTCTCAACTTTACCTGGCCCTATTCACACCTCTCCACTTCCCCTCAGGCTCAACTTGGCCCAATTGACAACTTTACCTGGCCCTATTCACACCTCTCCAGAGAGGCCATGACCAAGGCTCGAAATTAACTTTTTTTCTTTGTGTCCCCCAGTGGTCCCAAATTCTGTGTTGTATTGTCCCGAATGGAAGCAATAGTGTCCCCATTTTTTTTCCTCTCTGAAATAACCAGTGGTTAATATTATCATATGAAGTTACTATTATATTTGTAACTATGCGATTTTTAACCCTTTATATCATTTTTACAATAAGTCACAAGACACAAGCCACACGTCCTATACATCATCTACTTCAAAATTACAGTTGTTGCATTTTCAGTTTATTAAACTTTGGCGATCTCACTGTATGAATAGATACCCGTTTATTTAAAGGGGCCAACTAGCTCATTCAGAAAATGTTTCAACTCACTACATCTGCAGTACACTTTAGTTGAAAATAAGACCCCTTTTATGTTCATTTCATCTAGTTGAGAGCAATTCCAGCGTTATGGACGTGACACTTGAACTCAAAATGGCAACAAATGACCCAGTGCATGTTTTATTGTCTCCCAGTATTTAAACAGGTGTTGCATATTTTAAGGCTGGGGAAGTGATAGAACAAGAACAATTCCCATAGTACATCTAGGGCATGCCAGAAAATGCCAATAAAAGATGCGTTATGGATGTGACAGAAAAAAGTATCACTTTTCTTGGGTGACTGTACATTTTTATCAAACTCTGTGAAATTGTAAACCTAATGTCGAAATGGAGATATCCGTTTGATAGAGGGGTCCAAGGTGAATATTAAAAAATCTTTGTTTAAAATATTTTGTACTTCATGCAGAGTTTCGGAAGGAAAAGTCAGCGTTATGGATGTGACGAAATTCCGTTATGGATGTGACGCGTCTGAAATAGACATGGCATATGTTTAGAAAATCAGCAATTTAACCACCATAACCCTTTGAAAAACTCTCTAAATATCAGCTAAAACTATCAAAGTTCTTAAATAATATTTAGGATGGCTATTGTTTTGCTGTTTTGTGGATTTTAGCATACATTTCTGTGGCTTGTGGCAATAATATAGAATTGTACATGATCAACGTTGATTTTAGCTTGGGTTTTACATTATAAGAAAGAAAGACTGACAGTGACATATTAGGTTGGTTACAAATTGGTTCAACTTATTCACATCTGTAAAATACAGGCCTAGGTGATATCTCTGGGAGTGGTTTTGATGTATTACATGTTGCTTTATTTTTGCATGGTGAGGTTGACATTTACATGGAATTGCCCTTATACCTTGAATATCTGTTGGCACTTATAAGGCCAACTTATAATTTTCACCCTTACCGTTATCCATTTTTATGAACTTTCCGTTATCTATTACCGTTATCCATTTTTATGAACTTTCCGTTATCCATTTTATGAACTTTCGCTGCCGAAACGTGGGTGCAAATGTTAGCAACATCAACATAGTGCCAGGTCCGAGCCTAGTTGTGCTGCTGACTGACTAAACTTTCTGAACTAGAAAGACACCAAGAAAACTCACTTATTCTGTTGAACGGTATCTTCCGTCAATATCATCCACATCATTCCTGTTGTATTTTATAACGTGTCTAACAGTGTTCATTAAGTTCATTCAGTTGCTAGCGTTGTCTGCAGACCAGGCGATGACACTTTGGATCCTGAAGGTCCCGGAGACGTTATGTCTGGGCTTTCAGTTTCTTCCCCGTGGTCGGTCCGCTTCAACCACTTAAGCATTTTTGTTCTGGCAAGAGTCAGCGCAGCGTGTGCGGTAGCAATTCCATTCCAAGTCCATATAATGCGGACTCCGGCCGAAGATTCTAGAACAGAATGCGCTGCTCTGTAGCCTACGGATGCAGGTGCATCGAAAGTGTAGCTACTATGTATTTTTCGCTGTTAACGTTTTAAAATTAAAATTGACAGATTAGGTGAATGTCTACGTATGTGTTACGGCTTTGTAAATAATATTAATGTAGAACTTTTTTTCCAGATCTATTTTTTTCCATTGTCCCGGGATTGTCCCAGATATGATAATTTTGTGTCCCGATGACATTTTTTATGGTCCCCGGGACGTTGGGACACCGTTAGTTTCGAGCGCTGGCCATGACTTGAACAATGGACACTTGAGGAGGCCATCATGAACTCAGAAAACTACCCAAATCAAATCTGCATTTGAATGTTTTAATCTGTATCAGTCATACGGACCCTTGGTGGCAGGAAATTATTTTGGAAGTTATTATTGACAAGATAACACTCCTGGCCGATAAAGTGCTATATAACGTGCTTATGAATACTTTTTTAATTTGTAGGTATTTCAAGCCATGCATCTGCAGAAACATCAGCTACTCAGCATTCTGTAGGCATGCAAACAATTATCTGGAACCAGCAGTGATCCACAAATGGCACCAGTACCAAGATGCTGAATTACAGTTCCTGAGCCAGAGGAAGGTCAAGATTGGAGGGGACATGCAGGCAGATTCACCAGGCAAGCTTCCTGTTTATATACTGCAATACATTTTCAGTCATGACCAATTGTGTTGTAACACAATTTCTTGCTAATTTACAAAAAAAGTAAAAATGTCCTAGTTCTAATAATAAAACCCTTTTGTATTTGCAGGCCACTCTGCCAAATATGGAAGTTACAGTTTGATGAATCTGGAGACCAACGGTATAATCGACATCCAACTGGTACAGGTGAGTGGGTTCACAGATGTAAGATAAATAGTTATCAAATGTTACACAATGCACAGCTTAGAGTTTTTTTTCTTTCACTCTCACACCAGTCCACCATAATTTTACACACATCAAAACTTGACTTTCACCAACTGCTTGACCAAGAAATACAACTTCTTGTGTTTTGTTTCAAGAGCAATGGGGTTGAAGGGAGCCACAACATGGAGAAAAAGGGACTCAAAAGAAGCCTACAGCTTTTGGAGTTCAAGGGAGTGGCTGTCGATTACATTGTTACTGACCATCATCCCCAGATCCAAAAACTACTTCATGAGCGAAAGATAACACTACTATGATGTCTGGCATTTGGAAAAAGGTTAGTGTCTGACTTTGGTTCAACAAAGGATTTCAACTTGGTATTGCATTGCAATAACAATATCCCAGTAACGCCATCATTTCACTGAGAAATCTTCCTGGAAGACCGAGCTGCGATCTCAGAGCTTGGCTTGGTCGCCGCAGGTCGTACGCAGTCGAAGGTTGACCAAGGGTTGGTCACGCCTTGGTCTTCCGTGGTTGCATGTGGTCGAGGAATGGTCTCCCCGACAAAGCAATCGTAGCTCGGTTTTTTGACATGTCAAAAAACTGAGCCTTGACCTAAAAGTCGCACAGAGCGGGTCAAAAGAGCAAACAAGGTCGAGGAAAGGACGCATTGGTCGAGACACAATCGAGGCTAGAACAGGGATGAGCGATGCTCAGTCTTCTCGAGCGAGAACTGATTGCGCGCATGGTTGTGCTGCTCGGCCCGTCCTCGACACTCACTCGATCCGTGCGATCTAGCTTCACTCTTTTGCGATCAAGCCTCGCTCCGCACAACCTGTCCCAGACCTTCTCTAGACCAGTACGCTCCCTATTCTTCCCATGGGTATGATTGGATTCTAAAGAGGATTAAGGTGCGACCTACTTCAACCAATAAAGATCTACCATCGCTTAAGTTGCGACCTACCTTCGCCTAATCTGATTAAGCTACGCCTACTGAATGTCATAAATAGGGTGCAAAACCAAGCAGCGGTCATAACACGTTCAGCTCTCAACCACAACACATAGCATCGTTCTCTACGACGTCGACCAGATACAACCTACTTCGCCGTACTTCA
Organism: Neoarius graeffei; assembly: GCF_027579695.1. Taxonomy (NCBI): domain Eukaryota; kingdom Metazoa; phylum Chordata; class Actinopteri; order Siluriformes; family Ariidae; genus Neoarius; species Neoarius graeffei. The sequence continues at coordinate 43,326,525 of NC_083576.1, forward strand.
CTGATCTACTTCGACAATGCCAAAGAGGAAAAACCAAGGCAGCCAACCCCAAAAAGGCGGCTGCTCCACCACGGGACCCATCCCCTGTACAGGACTCCCCCTCTGAAGCTGAGGATGAGGACATCCCAGATGACATACCGGAGGACACCCAGGAGGAGTCTGGCAACATCAGAAAGAAGCAGAGGCTACATGTGAAGCTGACAGATGACCAGGAGGATCAGCTGGCTGGCCTCATACAGGAGAACACCAACCTGTATGACAAGGCAAACAAGCAGTGGCTCAACAAGGATGCTCAATGTCAGACATGGGAGGAGATAGCTATGAAGATGGAACTGCCAGTGGATCACGTCAGCAGCTGGTTCCACTCCATGAGGACCAGGTTTGGACGCGTAAAGAAGACCAAGTCCGGGCAGGGAGCACCCAAAGTCACAGAAAGAGATTGGTAAGTTGAAAGACTTGATTTATAATTTGTCTTATTTCTCTGCTGTCTTTTCCTAAACAACTTGTATAATAATGAATTTGTTAACAGTTTGATACATGTTTCAACTGTGTGTTTCAGATGGATTCTCTGCGTCTTTGACTTCCTGTGCCCGCACATAGTCGAGGTGTCCCGCCACAACGCTGTTTCTCTGGAGAAGATTGTGGCCAGCAGACCAGCTGAGACAGCCAACAGACCAGTTGAGGCAGCCAGCAGCCAGGCATCTATCGAGGCATCTCTTGACCTTGATGATCACTTGGATGATGATGACCCAGTCCCTGGTCCTTCATCACAGCCTACTAGACCAGTCAGTCCTCCAACTCATCCTACCCAGTCTACACCAAGAACGTCTAGGAGGAAGGCTTCTGTCATTGCTGCCGCCGCTCAGGATGATCTGCTCTTGAAGATCCACAACCAGTCGATCCGGACCACCAATCTCCTCCAGCAGTCCAACGACATCATGAAGACCTTGTGGCCATCAGGGGTCAACGAGCGGATCTCCTTTGGCCAATGGTTCACCAACGTTCTGGTCCAGCTGCCCGAGTCGGTTTATGACAGCCTGGTTAACGATGTCTTTGCCCGCACCAAATCTACCAAGATTGAGGCTCAACATCTCCAGCAGCGGCAGCAGCCTCAGATCCAGCGGCAGCAGCAGTTTCAGCAACCGGACCCTGGGTGGCAGCCTCCCCCTAACCAGTGGAACCCACAGCCAACTCCAGGAGTATCTGTATGGAATTCCATGAATGCAGAGTATGTGCAGCAGTACTGTCCAGGCTACAGATCCTCCAGCTGCCCACCAGATTCATCATCGCCATCGTTCCACAACCTGCAGACACCTTCTGCTAGCCGGGACCCTAGTTTATCAGACAGTTTCCTGAGGTCATTGGGATTGCCCCCCGCAGTACCAGCTGCAACAGCAACAGACACTGATGACCAGTCTGTAAAAGACAATTAAGAATATTTTTGCAAAATTGACATTTGCCATGGATTATTAACATTTGTTTGGATTTTACCATTTCCATTGTATTTTTTTTTCGTGTAAATATGTTAAATGTTTCAGAAAAGTTGTTTATTGTACACTTGTGTTTTTGGTTAATATATAAAATGAAAATGCAGACTAGCCTTAGATATTTATTGGGAGTTATTCTTTATTTTATTTATAAAAATTTATTTACAATGGTATTCACAATGTTGTTTACAAGTGTAAAGTTTTACAAATACATAGCCATCAAACTCAGAAGTTTAAAGTCAGAGTTATACAACAATAGCCATTTAACTCAGAATACTCTATGCTTGGCTGACACCATCTTCTCTTGCCATGGAACAGAACCAACCTGGCCATTGAAATAGTTCATGTAATCCCTGACTTTGTTCCCTTCAGCGTTGTCCCTGTTGTGACCCAAGTGGGCGGCCAAGTCTTGCATCTCCCCTGAGTTTCTCCACTCTCCATCAGGTTGTGTTCTAAATCTTCCATGTCCATATCTGCATTCTGGAAGTCTGGGTACTTCATTCTCATGATGTTATGCAGGCAAACACAAGCTTCCACAATGATTATGCAATTGTCAGGATTCTGTTGTAGGGTTGTCAGCAAACACCTGAAGCGGGAGGACAGGATTCCAAATGCATTCTCAACCACACGCTGGCCTCTGGAAATTCTGTAGTTGAAGATAGTCTCTTCCTTAGTTAAACCTCTCCTGGTGTAGGGCTTCATAAGGTAGGGTTTCAAGCCAAAAGCATCACCACCCAGGATAAAGTATGGCACATCCACGTCATCATTGGTCATAGATTCAGCAGCTGGCAGGTCAGCTGAGCCATTGGTGATGCATTCTTTCAGCTCACTTGCGTTGAATATCTGAGCATCAGAGTGGTGTCCCAAACCACCGACATCGATCCACAGGAATTTGGTGTTTGCGTCGATCAGGGCCAGAAGGACGATGGAGCAAAACTTCTTGTAATTGTAGTACAGGGATCCAGAACTGGCTGGTTTTCTGATGGATATATACTTACCATCGAGAGCTCCAATTGCATGCGGCATATTACACCTTCTCTCAAAATCATTAGCAATTGCCTTCCACTCTGCAGCTGTGCTTGGACAGGGAATAACTTCATGCTTGTACTCATCTACAATAGCTTGACACACCAGAGAAAGGAAGGTGGCTACCGTATGGCGCGATACCCTGAAGTAATAGGACAGGCTTGGGTAGTCTATGCCGCTTGCAAGGTACCTCAGGGTGGCAGTCAACTTCACACCAGGTTCTATAGCTCTTCTATAGTTAGTGTCCATCTTCGCAATTCTAGGGCCCACCCTAGCCAACAGTTCGTCAAACATCTCTGGGGGCATACGGAGATCGGTCCGGTAGGTAGCTTCATCTCCCAGCCTCAGTTCCATCATGAGGGAGGAGTACTGACCATAATGTTCCCTCTGGCGTTCACGCAGCCAGGGAGCAACCCAATATTTCTTCTTGGTACACTTTTCTCCTCATCTTCAGCATGGTTAGCATAACCAGAGAGTCTTGCTGCAGTTGCAGGGCACAGTGCTGTAATAACATAGCATGATGCAGAGCGATTGGGTCCATGTTGTCCTTTCGGAGGCTGGTCAAAAACTGATGGTCGGCCACCGATCACAGGGCCTTTTTATACGGTCGCAGTGGGTCACACACAAATCCGGGCGACTGTGACAAATTTGCACGTAGCTCAGGCGAGAATCTGTCTAGAAAAGATTGAGAATTGAGCGTACAGAGCGAGGCTAGAACGTTTATATCGCAGGCTAAAACATATTGATCGAGGGTACGCTGCAACTCGTACGTAGCTAGATCGGCCAAGATTGAGCCTTGATCGGCCGAGGTCGCGCACTTGCGAGGATAGCGTCGATCTCTCGGCGATCTATGTCGCAGATTGGTCGAACAGAACGAGCCTTGGTTGTGTTAAGATCGCATCAGATCGAGTGGATAGACGCAAGTAGAGCATATGTAGAGCATCTACAGAGCGTATAGGACGCAGGTAGAGCGTACACATCGAAGCTCGAACGAGATAACATCACACATAGAGCGTACACAGAAAATAATGGGTTTAGGTCGCACAGATTTTGCCCACGACTATGGGAAAACATAGCTGTGATCATAGTTGCATGCAATTTTTCCAGATCATACTCGGTGAAATGACGCCCTAACAATATTAGGATTGAATGTTTAGATGCACGTACATAACATGTTTTTCATCACAGTCAATCAACCCCTTTTGTGATCAACAGGTCTAAGAAAGTGGGAAAAGTGGCTAAGAGAAGGACTGTTTGGTGGTGAAGTGGCAGCGTGGAATCAGCAACCATGTGTATTGGTGTGCAACATCCTCTTCCTCAGGCCAGAGAAAGTCGCCAAATGGACATCTGTGGTGAATCACATGCAAGACATACATACCCACAACAACCCTCTCTTCCCACAATGCAAACATCGTCTGCCAGAGCAGAGATAGTAAGAAGTGGTTTCAACCACACTGAAAAAAGTGAACATGGGCAACCATTGATGTAAGGAAGGATATCTATTTGAACTGACCTATTATCGCTATGTTTCTGTCGTTTATTTGGTTTAATTTATTATATTACTTTCATTCAATGTAAATCAAGGCCTCATTGGTTCAAAGTAATTGGCAGACTTACAATCAAATAACAATTTTCCATTCAAATGAAAACGTTGCATGTCACGTGACGTGCGTACGTACTGACGTCACGCCACCACAACCAGACTTGAACTGAATTTTGAATCCGCCATTTTCTTTAACCGCACGAAGCTCGGAGCTCCACACCGACGGGAAGACCAGAGAAAGAAATCAGTAAGAAATGTGCATGACTGTTGAATATGTGCATACATTTATACACCACTCTTATACAAGGCGACTTTACGCTGTCTTTTACCACACGATGTCGATGATAAGCCATGACTGTTAGGTATGGCGTCGTTCACGTTAAGCTAACGTTAGCTAGCGAATCGTTTCGGATGGCATTAGCTTAGCAGACTCCGCTTTCTGAACTCGTCGTACATGTGTAATGTGTAGGGTGACCAGACGTCCTCTTTTTCCTGGACAAGTTCTCCTTTTGATACCTAATAAAATGTCTGGGCGGAATTTCAAAAACGTCCGGAATTTTCGTTGCATTTATGTCAAATTCCCATTGCATTTATGTCGTACCCCCCCCCGACAGTAGAGTTACCATCGTCGGTTGAAAAACTTCACCAGCCAACACCCCCCCCGGCGCACTTTCCTCACGGTTTTACAGTAATGGTCACCGTGGATTTTTGACGCGTTTTCACGTATACATATGCAGTAAGTTAACAAATGTTTGTGAGGAGCCCTAACATGGTGCTCAGGTTGGTATACCCCCGCGTGCACGTACACATATACACACAGGCCTTTTTGCCACCGCGGTCTAATGTTAGATGTCAGTAATGTTAGACAGGAGGCAAGGGATGTATACAAACGTGAAAATGGAGTCCTTCAAAACGTACACTTTGGCTGAAGGTTTCTCCAATGATAGTTTTCAGTGACTTTAATCTTATGTTTCGTTTAAACAAAAGGTGAAAAACAGCGTTTCTGTGTGTTCCAATGGAAAAACACGGTCTTGTTTGAGTCACTTTGCTCTCATTAACAAGTGTCTCCTTTCTTCTAGGCCTGAAGTCAAGTTGTTAAAAGCAGCAACGTTTAATGGGTAAGTGGTCATATTTGAATGCCATTTGAGTTATGCAGCTGAGAAGCATTATTCTTGTTCATCACCCATGATGGGGAGTTTTATTACATAAATTGAGTTTTCACTATCACTTCCACCAACAATGCCAATAATTTGGGTCTCTCTTGTGCTCCAATCACCCCATCCTCCCCTTTTCAGTCATCTGCTGAATGTGGACTTGTAAAGGCTGTGGTGTCACCAAATTACGACAATCTGAACTTCTGAAGCATTACAAACTTCAGCATAGCCATTTTGGACGTCGCTGTGGCTATCCGTGCACATATTCAATCTGCCCTTGTTCCTTTACCACCTGGAATTCCCTTAAAAGCCGTTTGTCAAGAAGCCACCCTAGACTGAACCCACAAAAGGACAAGCAGACAACTTTGAGATGCCTTTTGTGTGAATACAAGCAAAATTCAACTCTCAACGAGTATTTGCAGCACTTAGGGCAGCATTTGAAAAATCATGAGACTTTAAATTGCATTTTTCAAAGTTGCTCGTACAAAACAAATGTTTATGGTTCATTCAGGACTCATCGGTACAGAAATCACAGGTTATCCTCTGTAAGCGATTTAAAAGCTGAAATTGCTGTGAGGGTACAGCCAATCCACCATCCCTCTGAAGACATTAATGCCGATGATTTACATGAGGATTTTTCAGAGAATGAAGTAGCTAGTTCTGTCTTTGACAGACAAGGTACTGAAGACTTGTCCAGTGCTATAGAGCACAAAATTGCTTCAGTGCTATTGAAACTAGAGCATGTTTTCCTGGTCCCTAGTGTGGCTATTGATCATCTTTTGCAGGAGCTGCACTATTTGATAAGAGTAGTTTTAGTCCCTGTCACCTATGACACCATAACCCAGCTACTGCAGGAATGTAACTGCCAAGTTGACATTGCAGTGGTACAGGAGTTAGCCTCTGTCCTGTGTGAGTCAAGTCCCATTCAAACTGCAGTTGGAGATAAAGGTCCTCTCTCTACATCTTGGAAACGAAAGGTATACTACAAAAATCATTTCAATGTTGTAGAACCCTTGGAGTATGTGCTAGACCGAAAGAGTAAAAGGTCATTCCAGTATGTTCCAATACTCAAGGCATTGCAGCAGATTCTTAGTTGCCAGTCAATACTAGATAAAGCTATTAATTTGAAATTTCGTCATGGGGGGGTCATGGACCGAAATATGCATGTTTTTTTGATTCACTCAACTTTCAGCAGAATGAATTGCTCTCTAATGAAACTGCTATTTCATTGATATTGTATGCCGATGAATTTGAAATTTGTAACCCCCTTGGCACATCCAAGAAAATACACAAGATCTTGGGTGTCTATTGGATTTTAGGTAATTTACCTCCAGGGTCTCACTCATCCCGGTCTTCCATAAATTTAGCTGCTTTGATAAATAGTAATGATGTTAAGCAGTATGGATATGAGAAAGTGCTTGAGCCTCTGGTAGATGATCTTGTCACGTTGGAGCAACATGGAGTTTTTATCTCTAAGCTGGGAAAGACTATAAAGGGCACTGTTCAGTGCATTGTTGCTGACAACCTCGGTGCGCATAGCATCGCAGGATTCGTGGAGAATTTCTCAGGGACATGTGTGTAGATTCTAGTGGTGTAAAGATACCCGGTTTTGCATCGGTTATCGTTCTGTAACTTATAAGATACGAGTGAATCGGCCCATGACGCCCAGATCGGTTCGGATGCATTAAGAACAGTTCGATAGCCCGGATTTATGACCATGCATCGGTTTTGCATTCAAGTTGTGCCCTGTCCTATGCATAAACGCTGCCTCCAGTGCATAAATATATTCTAACGTTGCCGCCAAGCTTTGTAATGCGCGTTCTATTAAAATCTCGGGGCTGTGCCTATACTAGCAGAAAAAGAGCTGCTACTGGTGCGTGAACTCTCGTGAGACTCCAGTGTTGACCCCTTTACCCATGACGTTAGTCGGTGTAGTAGTCTAGCTTTGATAGCAACATGACGGAGAACGCGGATGAGATTTACAATTCAACAAAACTCAAGTCAAAGGTTTGGAAGTCATTTGGTTTCTTAAAGAAGGAGGACGGAAAGCTCGATAAAACCCACGCGATATGCAAACTTTGCAGAGCAGCCTTTAAATACACTGGAAGCACAACTAACCTTAGTAATCACCTGGCAAGACGACATGGCGTGAGCGATGCACACGAAGCTAGTAGTGGGGCTAGCACGTCTAAGACGGATACAAGTGGCCAGGAAAATGGGCAGAAAATTCAAACTTTCTTCCAACCACAATTCAGCCATGACTCGGCAAGGTCCAAGGCAATAACTGAATCCATCGCACGCTTCATAGCAAAAGACTTGCGACCGTACAGTGTAGTGGAAAATGGAGGCTTTCGGGACTTGATGAAAACAGTCGAGCCGAGGTACAAGATACCGTCCAGGCAGCATTTTGCCGAGAAGTGTGTGCCTGAAATGTACAACAAAATAAAGAAGAAAGTGAAAGAAGAACTTATCGATGCGGAGAGAGTGGCACTTACCACCGACGCCTGGACTTCATGCGCAACTAACTCGTACGTGACTATAACGGCACATCATATTTCTCCAGACTGGGAATTGAGAAATCATGTCTTGCAAACGAGAGTTTTCAATGACAGTCACACGGGAAGAAACATTGGCGCTTTACTTAAGGATGCATGTGCTGACTGGAACATTTCTGATAAACACCCCGCTCTTGTAACTGACAACGCCAGAAATATGATCGTAGCTGGAGCTGAAAGTGAAATGAGCCCGCACCTTACGTGCTTTGCACATACATTAAACCTGGCTTCCCAGAAGGCTTTTCACGTCGACATTGCTGCACGGTTACTCGGGAGAGTTAGAAGGGTGGTTGGATTTTTGCATCGCAACATTAGAGGTGCCGAAATTCTCCGTGAGAAACAACAACTCCTCTCCTTGCCAAACCACAAGCTCATACAGGATGTGTGCACCCGCTGGAATAGTTCCCTCGACATGTTGCAGCGTTTCTTGGAACAGCAGCCAGCAGTGTTTGCCACTCTCATGTCCAGGGAGCTCAGAAAGGGAGAAGAGGTGAACACACTAAATGAGAGAGACATCTGCAACTGTGAAGATATCGTGAAACTGATGGCTCCAGTGAAAGTGATGACCACTGTCCTGTGTGAAGAGGAGCAGCCAACAATCTCAATGATTGCCCCACTCAAGGCCAAGCTGGAAAATCACTTTCAGCCCAGTGATGAAGATCCACCGCTCATTGTGGAAATGAAGAAGGCCTTCAACAATGACTTTGGGAAGCGATATGCAGATGTCTCTGGACTCCTGCACACAGCATCAGCTCTAGACCCACGCTTCAAGGCATTGCCTTTTCTCAGTGACCATGACGCAGAGAGGATCTTCACCAGCCTTTCTGTTGAAGCTGCACTTATTCACGAGGTAAGAATGATTGAAAAAAAAAAATAACCATGACATTTTTATATTATTCTATATTATTCTGTTATGTTAAGTTAAAGTGTAGCTAGGTTAAGTTAAGTAATGTTGCTGTCGTTGTCATATTTTCATTAATAGGAAGAAGAATCACAGCCAGACCAAGGAGCCAGACAGACAGATCTGCTCACAGGCCCTGGACAAGGCAACGAGGAACACATTTGTTCCCAGATCCAGGATGCACAGAGAGGTCAGTTGTTAAGCTGAATAGGATGTGAGAGTTGTCGAAGTAGGCTTAGTGTATCTACCTCATTTTGTACTGTAGATGAAGTAGTGTATATGTACGATCATGTCTATAGTGTTATTTAATTACATCAGCAACCATATGCCTGCCTCTACTTTTCCCTCTGACTAAGCAGTTTAAAGCAGGTTACACATTTGTTGGTAAGATAAGGCAAAAGAGACCGTAATTCACAAAACACCAGTAATTATTGGTATGTCTCCTTCAGATGAGGACCAGGTTCCCTGTAAGAAGAAAAGAAAAAGTACAGCGCTGGACCTACTGTTTGGAGAGACCTTTGAAGTGAAGGAAACAACAAAATCTTCACCTGCGAAGAGGGCCAGTGAAGAAGTGTTGAGGTACAGAGAGCGTGATCCATTGCCCCTCAAAGACAACCCACTGCAGTGGTGGAAGAGACAATCAGACCTCCCAATGCTGTCATCTCTTGCTAAAAGGTACCTCTGTATACCAGCAACCAGCGTAGCATCAGAGAGAGTTTTTAGTACAGCAGGAGATATCATTTCAGTGCAACGCAGTGTTCTCAGACACGACCATGTTGACCAGTTGATTTTCCTCAAAAAGAATCTTGCCCTGCATGAATGAGCTCTTGAGTTGTGCAATGTAAACAGGGGTGACACACACACACACACACACACACACACACCTATTGCAGTTTGAACAATTGTTTTTTTTTACTTGAAGGAGACTTATAAAATGACAGGATAGGAGAGGAGAAGAAGAGAGGAGAGGAAGAGAGATGAGCAAAGGTGAGGAAGCGGAGAGGAGAGAGAAGGAGGGGAGAAGAGAAAGTAAGAGGAGGTGGTGAGGAAATGAGGAGTGGAGTGGATTGGAGAGGAGGAGAGACGAGGAAAGGAGAGGAGGGGAGGAAAGGTGAGGTGAGGAAAGGAGGGGAGAAGAGAAAGCGAGAGGAGTGGAATGGAGAGGAGAAGAGGGGAGGAGAGGAGGTGAGGACGCACACACACACACAGACACACACACACACTGCACTGAAAACAAATGGACTACTTTTGAGGTGAGGAGAGGAGGTGAGGGAAGCAGGGGAGAAGAGAAAGTAAGAGGAGTGGAGAAGGGAGGGGAGGAGGTGAGGCAATGAGGAGTGGAGTGGATTGGAGTGGAGTGGAGGAGAGACGAGGAAAGGAGAGGAGGTGAGGAAGAAGGGAGGAAAGCTGAGGAGAGGAGTTGAGGTGAGGAAAGGAGGGGAGAAGAGAAAGTAAGAAGTGGAATGGAGAGAAGAAGAGGGGAGGAAAGGAGAGGAGGTGAGGACACATACACACACACAATGCACTGAAAACAAATGGACTGCTTTTCTTGTTTTGAAGCATTGATTTTTATTTTCTTTTAAGACGGCAAAAAAGTTTTTCAGTTGAGCATTTTTTAAGCTTCCAAATTATTCTTATTATTCTAATTTTTAAAATTATAATTTACCTATTTGCCTGTACTTATAATAACATATAAAGGAAAGAGTTTGAAGTTTAAATTGTTTGAATACTGAATAAAGAAAAGTTGTTTTGAAGATTCACTTCTGTTTTTCTCTTTTTTTATTACCAAAACGCCTTGGAGTTAGTCAATTGTCAACTTGTAATCGAATCGAACCGGATCGGATCGAATCGAATCGCACCGAATCGCTGAAATGTTTTTAATGAATCGTCCCTGAATCGAACCGTAGCCTGGGAATCGAGATCGAATCGAACCGTTATGTGGGTGAAAGATTCACACCCCTAGTAGATTCTGTACAGCACAGAGTGAAGAATTTCAGACCATAGAAGTTAATTCAGGAGCATTTTGTCTGAGAACCAAGGGGATTCACGCTGCTCATCTTGAGGCTGTAAGAGAAGAGGAAGTGCCTCATTTTGGTGTGAAAGGGGTTTGTGTGTTATCAAAGAGACTATCATACTTTAATGTGACTACAGGTTTTCCCCCTGACATAGCACATGACCTCTTTGAAGGTATTATCCCTGTTGAAGTAGCATTGTGTTTGGCTGTCTTTGTAGGTAAAAAATATTTTACATTGAACAACCTGAATGAAGCAATCCAAACTTTTCCCTTTAAGTGGAGTGATAAAAATAATCGTCCCCATCCTGTACCTCTTGCATTTTCAACAAAGAAAAGGATCGGGGGGAATGCACACGAGAACTGGGGCCTCGTGAGATTTCTACCCCTTTTGATTGGAGACAAGGTCCCTGCTAATGAAACTGCCTGGCAGGTCCTTACTGATTTGAAGGATATTGTGGACCTTGTAGTTGCACCTTTTCACACCAAAGAATCTATAGCTTATTTGGATAGTAAAATATCTGAACACAGACTGAGATTTCAAGAAGTTTTCCCTGACCAAAGAATTCTGCCCAAGCACCACTATCTGGAGCATTACCCCCAGCTGATTGAGCAGTTTGGTCCCCTGGTTGAGCTATGGACGATGCGTTTTGAATCTAAACACAGCTTCTTTAAAAGGGTTGTGCGTCACACGAACTGCTTCAAAAATGTGCTCCTATCATTGTCACAGTGGCATCAATTTCATATGGCCCATCAGCTGCACCTGTGCAGCTTACCCACATCAATTCTGAAAGTTGGAAATGTTTCTTCCATTCCCATCGATGTTCTGTGTGAGGAAATATCACATGCTGTGAAGCAGAAGCACCCAAACCTGGATGTTCTGTGCATGGCGGAAAATGTGACTTATGAAGCCTATAACTATAGGAAGGGCATGATCATTTCACATGGGGAGCTTGCAGGTCTGCCAGAGTTTTGTGAGATCATTCAGATGATCATTCTCCAAGAGAAGCCACTTTTTGTTGTCAGACGGCTTGATGCGTGGTACACAGAACATTACAGAGCCTTTATACTGACCACGTCGGCTAGAGAAATTCTTCTTCTTGAACACCACAGTCTTAATGACCCATACCCACTGGCTGACTACATGATTCAGGGGAGGCGTCTGGTGGTTCCAAAAAGATATATTCACGTTTAAGGTGACATTATGGCTTATGTTTTAAAATGTGCATGATTATACTGTGGATATTACTGTCTGAACCGTTCATTTTATTATTTAACCGTTCATTTTATTATTTATGACATCTTATTCTGTTTCTCCTCCAGGAGAAGGGGGGGGGATGGGGGGAGGAGGGAGGTGGGAGGAGAAAGAGAGGAAAGTGGAGGGGAAGAAGGTGGGGGAGGTGGGAAAGGAGGGAGATGGGTGGAGAAGGAGAGGAAAGTGGAGGGGAAGAAGGTGGGGGGAGATGGGTGGAGGAGGGAGGTGGGAGGAGAAGAAGAGGAAAGTGGAGGGGAAGAAGGTGGGGGAGGTGGGAAAGGAGGGAGATGGGTGGAGGAGGGAGATGGGTGGAGGGGAAGGGGGAAGAAGGCACAGGAGAGGGGAGGGGGAAGGTAGGTAGAGGGGAGGGGAGGAACGTTTGTGGGGGGCAGGGACCTCAGAGAAGGAGGAGGGAGAAAGAATTTTATTTGTAGCTCCATGAAAACTGCTTAAATGATGTGTATTGAGGTATTTCACTCACGTGACCAAGTCATGTGACGCTGCCATTTTGGACGGCACGGCTTGAATCAGTTTGAATGCGAGGAAGGCGACAAACGAAAAACATAAAAGAAAAAGGAGTGAGATGCAGAAAACACCTTCACTATCCAGCGACGTAGGGCATTTACAGGGCGAGCAGAGGGAGAGGTATTTGCAAAAATTGAGGTTAGCAGGCTTGGAGAACGACGTTTACCTGCTTCCACCAGGACTGTTCACTGACAGCTAAGATTTGTTCACATTTTCATTTACTTTCGGTCCTCAGGATAAACAAAATGTTATTAAATGTCAAGAAAAAGTAGTCCATAGTCTACTCCATTTTGTAGCACACAGTTCAGAGAAAGTAGTCCATAGTCCACAAGGCACACAGTTCAGAAACAGTGGTCCATAGTCCACAAGGCAGTGTCCCCAGAGTGTAGATCCAATATGCTTCCCTCCTGAGTAATAGGGAATTAACATCACCCCCACGACTGGGGCATTGGACATGGGGCATAGAACATGTCCAGTGCCCCAGTCGTGGGGGTGATGTTAATTCCCTATTACTCAGGAGGGAAGCATATTGAATCTACACTCTGGGGACACTGTCTCCCAGAGGTCTGAACGAGGATTTTGACCTGAGGCCTTTCTTGTGATATCTATACAAGCTCTGGAGGACTGTTCCAGGGCTTTTGTACCTCATGATACTGTGCTGTGTGCTTGTCTGACTCGTAGCTCTGACTCGTGTGAATGTGGCTTTGTGGACTATGGATCAATGTTTCTAAACTGTGTACCTTGTGGACTATGGACTACTTTCTCTGAACTATGTGCTACAAAATGGAGTAGACTATGGACTACTTTTTCTGATCTGTGGACTTTGGACTACTTTCTCTGAACTGTGTGCTACAAACTGGCTGCGGAGCCTCAACATGCTTAGTTGATGGACTAACTCCTTTATTGTGTGCTTTGTCATTTATGAGAAGACTTTCTGATGCCCATTATTCTGATGAGACTAATGTGTACACCTTGGGGATGGGGTATGCACTCTCTTTTTCATGTTTTCAGTATCTAACATGGACATTGTGCCATGTTATGTCTGTTGGGGTCCCTTGTATTGTCACTTATCTGTTGAGTGTCACTTTCAATGTGTTTTGCAATGATCATTAGTGGCTCTAATGACATGGGTGTGTTTGTGAGCCTGATCTTAATTAACTATTGTCAACAGCTGCAATGATGGTCATGTGATCTACCGTAAATTGTATATATATGGTGTGTTTTGTCTGTCTTCACGTCTGAAGAAGGGTGGCAACCCCGAAACGTCACGGAAAAATAAAAAAATAACTAAGTGGGAGCAAAAAATACTGGTTGTAGCAGACTTTATTTTCATTTTTATTATGAGTGTCAACAATTGTAATCATTTACTGAATGAATAATCCCCCTCTCCCCTCCATGGGGAATTATCTAAACTAACTGAATGATCTGATTTTAGGTTGTCCAAAAGGAAGAGGCAGAGGCAGAACTTGAAAATGCCACCATGGCCATCTTTGTCCTCCGCGATGGTGACGATCTCTCCCCTCCAAAGGACATTGGCCTTGTTATCGATGGTGTTGAGGTACTCAACAACTTGTTCTCCATTGCATCGGCTTGTGCCATGCTATTTGGCCTGACTTATGCAGTCAACCTGAGTTACCCAGTGGAACTCAAATATACCTTTGAGACCTTTCAAAAAATCATCATGGATATTGAAAGTAGGCAAATGTCAAGAAGGATTCAGAACCTCTGTGCTAAGCTGCAGGACTGAAAACTTGTGAAGAGAAACACATTGTCACATGGTTAGTCTGAGCCTTGGTATTCATCACAGATTGCTTGTTGCTGTTGCAAGAGAAAACATTGTTCCGTCATTCAGTGATTTTGTTCATGTTTCTTTGTTTTAAAATGGAACATATGTTTCATGGAGTTTAAATGGCACTTGCTTTATTGAGACTATTGCTGTCAGTTGTCATGCAACATTGTTGGTGGGTATTCACACAGTCTGATGCTTTGTTGATTAGTGGAGGGCAGTGCACTTGTGTGCATGCGTGCGTCTGTGTGCGTGCACGTGTCTGTCTGTGTGTGCGTGTCTGTGTGTGCGTGCGCGTCTGTCTGTGTGTGCGTGCACGCGTCTGTCTGTGTGTGCGTGCGCGCGTCTGTCTGTGTGTGTGTGCGCGTGCGCCTGTCTGTGCGCGTCTGGGTCTGTGTGCGCGCGCGCATCTGTGTACGTGCGTGCGTCTGTGTGTGTGCGCGTGCGCATGCACGCACGTCTGTCTGTGTGCGCGTGCGCGCACGTGCGTCTGTGCTAAATGCACTGCCACTGTCACGGAATTTAATTTTATATGTATATATTATTTTCATACAATGTTTTTTTTTTTATATTGAAAGATTGGCCTACCTCACCATTTTGAGCGGTTTCTTGTGCCTTTGAACAACTGGAGTTGAGATATTGTAAAAGTATTTAATTTTATATATTTTTTTTATTTCATTTTTATACAGTTCTATTCTAAAGACTAGCCCAGCTCATCTCAAAACCATTTCAGAAGGTTGCTGTAATGTTAAAACTGTAATAAAAGAAATGTGAGAAGTTGGAACTGTGTCTTTTCATAATTTTATGTTGGCGTTAAGTAATTTGATTACTTGTGACAAGACGAGACGCAATTTCATTAGTTTTTCTGAAAGTGAAAAAATACATTGTATTCATACAACATATTACTTTGAAGTTATGTAAGATTTTGGCTCAAGCCAGGTTGAAAATATAAGTTAATGCAAAGCATAAATTGCAAATTACAAGTTGAAGTTATGATTTCATTGTATTTGAAAACTTTCCTTGGTTTAAATTATATTTTTGAATTAATATTACTACATTATTTACTTTGTTCAAACAATTTTTTTTAATTTGAGAGAAACTAAAAAAATTAAATGTGACAAGTTGACGCAATTTTTTTAATTTGATCCAAAGAGTCACTTTTTACAGTGCAGGTGTGTAGTTGTCTATTGTACTCAATGTTTTGTGACAACATGCAGTAAGTTTTGAGTTCTTATTTACTTCATGTCTCTAGGTTCCAAAGCCCTCTGCAAAGTGTAGAAGATACTAACCAATAATAGGATCCTCAGTGATGTTGAGAAGCTAAGCTCCCAGTACCAGACCTCAACACTGGAGGTATTCCACAGTGTAATCTTGCGCTTCACACCTAAAAGTGTGGTCTTCCCCTTCATTGGGATGTTGTGCAGGTATGTATTGTCACATCTACATTTACCACCATGTGTGAGGGAGTGACACTGATTTTACAAGGAATGCCTTGAATTATTTTATCGAATCTGATGTTGGTTTGGAAAGTGATGTCATTACAGCTTATTCTGTTTTTCAGACTTTATCTGGCATCAATGCATTTCAATGAAAACGCTGGTCGTACTCAGGCAAGAACAACTTCAGGGAAACTGAGGTACAGATTACATTACCCAAAAGCCAAAAAGGGAGGACACACTGTGAAGCCAGTAAAATCACCAACACACTAAAGCTGTGTTCACATATATACCGGTACGATAGTGGTATAACTGTATCGATACAAAGTATACCGGTACAGTTTAGTGCATCTGTCCACACTAGCGAGAAATGTTTGCGGTTTTCTTTCACGGTAGTTGAAATGCGCGTGCGCGAAATGTTTCTGTGGTTACCGAGTAACTTCCTTCCGAGAATATGGCAGATGAAACAACGTGTGTGCACTTTTTGTTGTCAATGTACAGTCTGTATTACTGGTGGTCATTTATTCAGTCGAATCGTATAAAACGCGCGAGGCAGTTGAGAAAGAAACAAAGAAAACAAATCTCCGTTCTTCACTATTTTATTCAGCGAAGACATCGATTGAGGTGTGTGACTTTGCGCATGCGCATTATATTTGTATCGATACAGAACCGCTTCATCTATCCACACTACAGCAAAGCGCTACAGTACCGATACTGTACCGGTATGAAACACATACATTTGTGGGTTTCGTACCAATACAGTTATACCGATACAGTTATACCGCTACAGTACCGGTATAGTTGCTAGTGTGGACAGGTGTTGCGGTACGAAAGTAGTATCGTATCGGTACAAAATCCCTAGTGTGGACAGGGTATAAGTATCTAAACCACAAACTATTTATTGCTATGTCTAAAAAAACCAAATTTGTTACATGTCAAGGTGACATTATGTACATAATTACACTGAGCATTTTCTTCCAGGCTATGTCTACAACCTGATTGCTCTGGTGTTTGAAGACAGTCCCCAACCCCCAGCCTTATTTGGAGGAGTTCCAAAAGATCCCCATTCCTGATGACCTGTCCTCTGTGTTCTACCATCCTCCACTGACAGAAGCTGTGGCTGCATACACGTCTCGCTTTAGGCAAGAGCAGCCCTAAAGCCAACATATTGGCCCTCTGTGTCTGGGAATTCCCTTCGAATTCGCAGGACAACACAAGCCGGAACAACTCTGACTTTTCTCCCTAAATAACCCCAGCACCAGCTTACAAGGGATCTGTAGGCCAGATGTCTGCATCGCCTGGCAAAGAGAGGACATTGTAAATTCTGTACATAGTTTGGAAGTTCTTGTTTTGAGTTTGCATTATTTTAATAGACTTCAATATTACTGTATGTAAATATAATAAGGTATTTTTTCTGAAAATGGATCCTTGTTGTGCATATTGCCTTTCGGCGTTTAGTCACAGTGTTTTGTCCCTTTTACTGTAAGCTAAATATGGTTTATCTTACCTTTCATATCCTCTGACTCTCATGGGGCCATAGTCGGCTCTATGGTATAAGTGTTTAGTGCATTTTGAAGGGAATATATGTTGAGGCAAACTGGTTCTAATCCTGGGTGGAGGGTCATACAGGACACTGGGGTGTTTGTGTCACCCATTTTTGTAACCACCTGAGCAGTCAGACATGAATGTAAACATGAGTTTACATTCCAACAAGTTTAAACCAGAGCCATGCCATGCCAACAATGAGTCACCTTTGTCAACAAAATTCTCAATCAAAGCCATGCCATATTTGTCATTACCGGAGGGATCTCCTTGCAGCACACATTCTCTGCTTCCATAGGCATTCTGGTGCAATTCCCACAAGTGCACCTGGCGAAATTTAGGTAGGTGTGTTTGTTTAGAACATGTGGATCTTTATATTTGGTGTGCTATGACCAAATCATCTTTGAAATATGGTACCTGGAATTCAAGCCATAATGAGCATAGGATTAGCAAGCTAGGTCAGTAGCTAGACTGCATTTAGCAAGGCGCTAACCCAGTGTTGTAAAGTAAAATAACTATGAGGAAGATGGCAAAGACTATTGACAGTGTAAAGAAACCAGTCTTTATTTTAAAACGTTACCAACTGTTTATTACAACTTGAAAGCATAGCCTAATGACGATCGGCACAAACGTTCACCTCCGGAGAAAATATAAAGTTCCAATGCAAATATTACCATTGTGAAACGGTCATCGACAGACGATCAGGAAGCGGTTGTTGTTCTATCTCACCTTCCTCCTCGGATTCAGGATCAAACACATATGGCTGTATCTCCGAAGACATTACGTGCAACAGTTTCCTGAGATTTAGCTTTCAAGTTGACTGAACAACCGAGGCCAGTAAAACCATAGACCCTCGACAATTACCCACTGCAGAGCCAGAAATGGTTCTGACGTACTGAAGGCAGCATCACAGTGCTGTTAGCCAATCAGAGGTAACACGTTTACCGTACATGTCATGAATATTAATGAATAAGAGCTGAAATCCTGTCGTTCTCCCGCCACCCACTCCTCCACCAAACTAGAACAGCCTGAAACAGGAGAACCACAGCATTTTTTTTTCACCAAAACCGGCTCACAGGGCATTCATTCATACTAGAGACCACCACACAATTAATGAAAAAACGATGCAATGAGACCTTTAAATCCAAAAGTTTAGCAGATGCGTATTTTATCGGAGGTTATAGAATGTTAAGTGTACACGGTCATAACAGCAGCAATAATAATGTCAATATCTTGGTGGAAGACCAAGTTATGTGTATAATGACCAAATATAGGGATTGTGTCATAATTGCATGATAATTTCCTTTTTTCTTAATTTCCAGCATACTTCTGACTCATCACCTAGAGACTCTGAAGAAACTGGCTCGGAAATAGACTGCATTTTGTCACAGCAAATGCAATTGTGTCCAACACAGCAACAACTTTCTCTCTCTCTCCCTCACTCATTTACACACACGCACACTGTTCTATGATCTGCCAGCGGTCTCAAAAGTAGCCGGTCACCGGCGGCAAATCGCCGGATATGGCTTGTTATGCCGCCGGCTATTGTCAGTCGAGTCACAAAATTTAATATTAAATATTTCTGACAGCAAAAAAAGTTGTGAACGTAAATTACATCCACTATGTCATGTATGTCCGTTGCCGCATCAACTGTGTTTACATCCTCGACATGAGTGCAGCCATTACTGCCCTGTGTTGCCAGATTGTGTTTACATCCTCGACATGAGTGCAGCCATTACTGCCCCTGTGTTGCCAGATTGTGTTTGCATCCTCGACATGAGTGCAGCCATTACTGCCCCTGTGTTGCCAGATTGTGTTTACATCCTCGACACGAGTGCAGCCATTACTGCCGCCTGTGTTGCCAGATTGCACGTTTTCCTGCCCATTTTGGGCGGTTTTAAGTGCATTTTGGCGGGTTTTGAACATATTTTGAGCTGTAAAACGTCAGCAGTATCTGGCAACATATTTTTTTTTACTTAATACAAGAAATTAATGGATGCCAACGTTTTTGCCAAAATGGTATTTTATTTTCCATTGTTTAGGCAGCTTCAGCATCATACTGTGAGATTCTGTTCAAATTGTTTTTTTCTTCTATAAAGCCTCAGCCATTTATTTTATTAGTTTATAATTATTGTTTAATTTAGTCTTCAGGAGAGACTGCCTGCACACAGTACTAGTATTAATAGTTTTTTTTCTTCCATGAAAGCTGAGGCATTTATATTATATTTTAAGGTAACTTCATGTTGTGCTGTGAGGCTCTCTGCACTTTAACTTTTGAACCAACAGGTGCATTTGGATAAGTAAAGCCTATTTTTCTGCATTTTTGTAGTCCTGGTAATCTTTTATATTAGTAAAGTTGTTTATAGGACCATTTCTCAGTGTCTGTTTTTTTAATTAATAGTTTTTCAGTAATAACTTAATATTTAACATATCACTCAATTTTAAACAACCCCCGCGTCTCCCCCATAGTCTCCAAAATTTCTGTGGGAAACACTGCCATGCGTAACAACGCTAATCAAGCTTAAGCTAGACGGCCCGCCTCAAATACCCGTCCCGGGTAAATGTTATCCCAATTTTAGATGGCCTGTTCCAAACCATCCCGCCCCATGAAAAATTCGTACTTACATATCTATCTATCTCTCTCTCCCTCATATATATATATATATATATATATATATATATATATATATATATATATATCTCCATCCCTGCACACTTTGCGTGCATTATGTCTGCCGCTGGCAGACATTTTACCATTTTGCACCCTGCTGTAAATTATTTGTACCCTGCTATTCTCCCAAACTTTGAAGCCCCTGATCTGCACCTAGGTATCTAATAGATTGATTTTTTTCCTTAAATGTCCATGTTGCACTTTCTGACTTTGCACATTTTGAAAGTTCAAAAATGTCATGGAGTGTGTGTCCGTGAGTGTGTGTGGTCATCACGACACTGTTCTAATATCTGCACCTATTGTTTGACATGTTTTTGAGTTTTTTTCCCCTCAAATTAATTGTTTTCCATGTCACAAATTCTGAGTTGCCAATTTGCACCAAATGTTTGCGTATTGCACTTTTCATTAAGTGTATCAAAATTGTGCCATTGTGTGTAATGGCTGCACTGCTGCCGCGTCACACTATGGGTCCATATATTTTCCTGCTTTTTTGTCCTTGGCCAATCACATCCCTGAATATTGAAACATCAATGCATACTGATATGAATACTATTGCCTATAGATGTAACATTTTAATATTTATTGAGGTAATCTTTTTAGCTTTCATCTCTCTCTTTCTCTACCGAACCCCCCCCACCCCACAAACACCCCTTGTTGCAGCCCGCTCACCAAAAAAAATTCAGTCAAAATTTCTTTTTTGCTTTAATCCCTGTATCTTCCTGGGTGCACGACCCTAGTCTGCAGGTGTTGTGGTTCAATGAAAACTCATCACCCATAAAATAAATAAGTTTCAATAAAATAAAGCAGTGTGAGTTATGGCAAATGGAAATCACTCTTACATATTAACTCCGTTACAAGTGCATAGGTTGCACTGTTGCACATTCTCCCACACACACTTTCCATCCATACCACTAACACATGAATGTGAAATACAGTAAATTCAAATGGTGTTTTTGCTCATGTTTCCATTTTACGTGACTAAGGTTTTTATATCATAGACTAAAGTATGTTGTGTGCTTTTTTAGGTGCTGCTGTCCATAGAAGTTTGGCAACAATTGGATGAAGTGGAGCTGGAAGTTTTGCAGTTTTACCACATACAATCAAAAAAAAAAAAAAAAAAAAAAAAAAAACAACAAAAAACAAAACAAAACAGGTCACTCATTACAAAGAGACATGGACGTGGAAGACAGGGCTTGAGCTGCATTTACCCCAGCTGTCTAACTGTGCTCCAAATCACGTGGATTTTGCAAAGCATATCAAGGAGCATAAAAAGGGATCAAATCCAGTTGCTAAACTACACTGTGAACTTTGTACTTTTTCCGCTCCAACCAATATAAAGCAATATTTTCTTCATTCAAAGACATTTGAGAACTCGAGAGACTGTGACTTGTCCATTTGAGGGGTGTTCTTTTAAGCAGAGCATAGTTTCAACTTTTACTGCTTACAGGAGTCGATCTCAACGTGCTGATTTTGCCAATTTCAAACCTGACCTTGTTGTAAAATGTCACAGTCAAGCCTTTATAAATGATGAGCGAGACTTGAACAATTCAGTGTCATCAGAATTTCAACCTGTGCACAATTCCATCCCTTTTACTTTGCCTGCAAGCAGTCCTTTCATGTGTCACAGTCAGCAATTCAAGAAATTGTTGATAGCTTATTTGATATTGGTGAAAGTGCAAGACAAATAACTAGACAGAGTTGAAAATATTTTAAAGGAACATAACTGCACATCTGAGGAATTAACAGCATCATTGACTGAAGCATTACAGAGCACCAACCCACTTTCTTTACTTTCAAGAGAGAGGTCTCTAGGTATAGAATATAAAAGACAGGCATTTTAGACATAACTTGACTGTCATAGAACCTGTTGAATACGTTTTGAGAAGACAAAAAAGGTCTCATACTGTTGTTCATGTCCATATTCTAAAATTACTTTCTGAACTTCTAAAAAGAAATGAAGTATTGAATGAGTTGAGGGTAAACAGACCAGCTGAACAACTTGGACATTACTTTAAAAGAAATCAGATTCTCTCACATGAAAATATTAGTTTATGCATAACTTTGTACATTGACAATTTTGAAATTTGCAATCCCTTGGGCATGTCCGGGGGGGGTCTGTGGTATATACAGTTAGGTCCATAAATATTTGGACAGAGGCAACATTTTCCTAATTTTGGTTCTGTACATTACCACAATGAATTGTGAACAAAACAATTCAGATGCAGTTGAAGTTCAGACTTTCAGCTTTAATTCAGTGGGTTGAACAAAATGATTGCATAAAAATGTGAGGAACTAAAGCATTTTTTTAAACACAATCCCTTCATTTCAGGGACTCAAAAGTAATTGGACAAATTGAATAATTGTAAATAAAATGTTCATTTCTAATACTTGGTTGAAAACCCTTTGTTGGCAATGACTGCCTGAAGTCTTGAACTCATGGACATCACCAGACGCTGTGTTTCCTCCTTTTTAATATTCTGCCAGGCCTTTACTACAGCGGTTTTCAGTTGCTGTTTGTTTGTGGGCCTTTCTGTCTGAAGTTTAGTCTTTAACAAGTGAAATGCATGTTCAATTGGGTTGAGATCAGGTGACTGACTTGGCCATTCAAGAATATTCCACTTCTTTGTTTTAATAAACTCCTGGGTTGCTTTGGCTTTATGTTTTGGGTCATTGTCTGTCTGTATTATAAAACGCCGACCAATCAGTTTGGCTGGATTTGAGCACACAGTACATCTCTGAATACCTCAGAATTCATCCGGCTGCTTCTGTCCTGTGTCACATCAATAAACACTAGTGACCCAGTGCCACTGGCAGCCATGCATGCCCAAGCCATCACACTGCCTCCGCCATGTTTTACAGATGATGTGGTATGCTTTGGATCATGAGCTGTACCATGCCTTCGCCATACTTTTTTCTTTCCATCATTCTGGTAGAGGTTGAGCTTGGTTTCATCTGTCCAAAGAATGTTCTTCCAGAACTGTGCTGGCTTTTTTAGATGTTTTTTAGCAAAGTCCAATCTAGCCTTTTTATTCTTGAGGCTTATGAGTGGCTTGCACCATGCAGTGAACCCTCTGTATTTACTTTCATGCAGTTTTCTCTTTATGGTAGATTTGGATATTGATACGCCTACCTCCTGGAGAGCGTTGTTCACTTGGTTGGCTGTTGTGAAGGGGTTTCTCTTCACCATGGAAATTATTCTGCGATCATCCACTGTTGTCTTCTGTGAGTGTCCAGGTCTTTTGGCACTGATGAGTTCACCAGTGCTTTCTTTCTTTCTCAGGATGTACCAACCTGTAGATTTTGCCACTCCTAATATTGTAGCAATTTCTCGGATGGGTTTTTTCTGTTTTCGCAGTTTAAGGATGGCTTGTTTCACCTGCATGGAGAGCTCCTTTGACTGCATGTTTTCTTCACAGCAAAATCTTCCAAATGCAAGCGCCACACCTCAAATCAACTCCAGGCCTTTTATCTGCTTAATTGAGAATGACATAACGAAGGAATTTCCCACACCTGCCCATGAAATAGCCTTCGAGTCAATTGTCCAATTACTTTCTTTTGGTCCCTTTAAAAACAGGGTGGCACATGTTAAGGAGCTGAAACTCCTAAATCCTTCATCCAATTTTAATGTGGATACCCTCAAATGAAAGCTGAAAGTCTGGACTTTGTCCATGTCCATTATATAACTATAACTTGAATATGTTTCAGTAAACACGTAAAAAAACAATGTGTCAGTGTCCAAATATATATGGACCTAACTGTATTGGATCCTTGCCAATTTGCCAAAAAAAAAAAAAAATACAAGTCATTACGGTCATCAATTTACCTAGCTTTACTCTGCAAGGCTGAACACAAAAACTTATGGGTATAATAGTGTTTTGGAGCCACTGATAAAAAGACATTCAATATCTAGAAACAGTTGGTATGTTTGTTGAGAAACTTTGTTGTAATGTAAAAGGGACCATTTTATATGTGGCTGCAGATAACTTGGCTGCACACTCTTAGGTGGGTTCCAGGAGTCCTTTAATGTGGATAAATTTTGTAGGTTTCATCGTGAAGAAATACAGACTTGATGTCAGAAGTGGTAAACTTATTTTACAGACTCCAGAATTGTACAATGAAGCTGTAAATGTGCTGAAGCAGAGTGAACTTGTGTCTGTGGATGGTGTGAAACAAGAATGTCCTCTTAACAGATTGACAGGTTTCCATGCATGCCAAGGCTTTCCTCCTGATTTTCTATATGATGTGCTGGAAGGCATTGTACCCAGAGAGCCAAGTCTGTGCCTTGCAGATTTTATTTCCAAGAACTTTCACATTGGACGAACTGAATCGTGAAACAGACCCTCCAAGATTTCGTGATGTTGCGATTTGCAACTTCAACACAAATTCAACCAATCCCCGCGAATTCAGGGTGGCGTTGCAATTATATCCAATCACCGCAACTTTCCCGCAAATTTGACCTATCGTTGGCGTCGTCTTGAGGTGACGTCGACAAACTATCTTCCGCCTTACTTCCGCGTATACGTTCAAGAGAAGCAGCATGTGCGAGTCAGTGTTTATGTAGGCTTAAATTCTGTTACTGAAAGTGTGTTATGTTTACAGTGAAGGACTGTGCAATTTATTTATTTTTTTTTAATTAATACAAGAAATTAATGGATGCCAACATTTTTGCCAAAACGGTATTTTATTTTCCATTGTTTAGGCAGCTTCAGCATCATACTGTGAGATTCTGTTCAAATTGTTTTTCTTCTTCTATGAAGCCTGAGCCATTTATTTTACTAGTTTATAATTATTGTTTAATTTAGTCTTCAGGAGAGACTGCCTGCACACAGTACTAGTATTAGTTTTTTTTCCTTACATGAAAGCTTACATTTCCTTACATTTATATTATATTTTAAATTAACTTCATGTTGTGCTGTGAGGTTCTATGCACTTTAACTTTTGAACTAACAGTTGCATTTGGAGAAGTAAAGCCTATTTTTCTGCATTTTTGTAGCCCTAGTAATCTTTTATATTGGTAAAGTTGTTTATAGGACCATTTCTCAGTGTCTGTTTTTTTAATCAATAGTTTTTCAGTAATAACTTAATATTCAACATATCACTCAATTTTAATCACAAAAAGAGAAAATCGCAACAATTTCTTGCAACTTTCACTTCCTCCCGCAATGTAATCGCAACAAAAACCTAAAAAACGCCGCAACTTTCATCGCAATTTTTTGGAAAACCCCCCGCAACAGACATTTTAGCCCGCAACAATCACAAAAAAGGCCCGCGAAATAGAAAGTTT
The DNA here is from genome assembly GCF_027579695.1 of Neoarius graeffei. Classification (NCBI taxonomy): domain Eukaryota; kingdom Metazoa; phylum Chordata; class Actinopteri; order Siluriformes; family Ariidae; genus Neoarius; species Neoarius graeffei. The sequence goes on from NC_083576.1 coordinate 43,351,701, forward strand.
TCCTTTTAAGTTCTCTGACTAGATAAACCGCCCTTAGAAAATTCCAGCAACTTTCCAGCAGAATAAGACACTTGGAGGTAATGGACATGAAAATTGGAGTCTTGTGCGTTTCCTTCCCCTCAGTCACCGTGTTCCAGAAGGTGATCAAAACATGGGAATTGGTCCTCGAGCTCAGACTTTGTTGAGTTATTGTCAACCCCATATTTCACTCCAGACTCACTGTGTTATTTACCAGCAAAAACATCAGACCACAGGCAGTTGCTGCAGACGGTTTTCCCTGAAAAGAAGTTGTCCCCCAAGCATCACTTCATGGAACATTATCCACATCATCTTCAAAAAAGTTTGGACCTCCAACTGAGTCTTGGACAATTAGGTTTGAGGCAAAACATTCTCTCTTTAAAAAGGTTGTGCGGGATGCCAACAACTTTAAAAACATTCTACTTACCCTTGCCTCAAGATACCAGCTCATGTTGGCACATTACCTGGAAATGCCAAGCATTTTTAAGCCGAACACTGAGACTGCAAGTGTCTGATGTGTGCCTCGAAGTTTTAGATGCTGCTATCAGACAAGCCATCTTGAAAAAATTCGGACATGTTGACATAGTAGGACTGACCCCACACATCTTTCGAAATGGAACAAAATATTCAAAGGGAATGATTCTCTCTGCTGGGAGTACAAGTGGGCTACCAGAGTTTAGGAGAATTCTGGAAATATGCATTGTGTTGGATTGTCAAGTTTGCTTTGCAATTGAAGCTTTTACAGGAGTACTACAGTATAGATCCAGAGGGTTCCTGATTCTTCTATAAATTTGATAAATGGAAATGAGTATTTCTTATTAACAAATCACCATAACTAGCCTATATGGTCATATCTAAAATCAACAAATCGGAATGGGCATGGAAACTTAATAGGCTGATGAAGTGATACAATTAGGCCTATTCGCCCTTTTGTATTTTGCATTTCTAGACTGTATTCGCCCCTTAGCTACCACTTGTCTTGAACACTACAGGTGCAGTATATCTAGAGTAAACACTATTTGTCAATTTTGCTATATCTGTACAGGGTGCTGCCTACCCGATACACAATTAAGTTATATAATTATGTCCGTGCACTGTTAATCCCGGCCGTTAATCCTGTTAATATTTAGGCCTGTAACACCCAGCTAAAACATTCCTCAACTAGGCCCATCACATATAGCCTACCTGTAGCCTAAGGCTATAAACCCCCTAATATTATTAAGCCTATCACTATAAACCCCCTAATATTACCTGCTGTACTGTAGAGATAATATATAGACCTAGCAGCCTGCCTATATACCTGTATATTTGCTACTGCATTTAGACCTATATTCTCCCATATGTGGATCAAACCATAGAATTCAGAAAATTATTACTTTCTGACCAAACCCAGCCACCTTCTAATGTAGTGGCAGAGGTGTGCGTATATGTACAGGGTAACCCAAAAAAAAAAAAAACAGAATCCAGTAGCATTTAACAACATTGTTATGGGCTCTGTTTTTTGGGTCACCCTGTATATAGGCATATGGTCCAGGCACATAGCCAAGAGGATGCCCTTGCCCACCCACCAACAGCAAATCTCGGCTACGTGCCTGATATAGGCCTAATAAGTATAAAACATTGTGTTCAGTATATGGGCCTACTAATAAGTATATAATATAGGCCCTATACATGTGTGTGTGTGTGTGTGAGAGATTATATATATAAAGAATATAATAAATTATATTCTACATTTTATTTTTTAAAACACATTTAGAAGCTCATAAAGCAAAATTCAAAAATTTAATTATATAAAACTTGAATACTGACAGATTATATAATGAGGCTGGGTGATTTGTCATTGATAAATCACGTTGAAGGTGTCAAAAGTTTATAGCTAAGCTTGGCTTGAATCCCAGTGACTTTCAGATATGCCCAAGTAATAATACAAGAAATTGTAATTATTTGCCATTTCATAAATATTCCTCCAGTGAGGATCAACTTTTGTAGGCCTGAGTTTCCTATTATTAGTAGATTTAAATGTTCCCGCCCTGGGTACACTGGCTCTCAATACATTAGGGTTTAACCTCGCCCCATCCACCCACCTTATAATTTTCAGCTTACATAGGCCTACACGGATATGGCCATGCGTGGTTGGAGATTAGCACGTCTTCTGAACAGTGATAGCGTTAGCTAACGCCACGTGGCCCGAGTTTTGCGGTCAATCTTGTATTGTCTAAGAAAGTAAAACAAATTAAAAGATTCTTAATGAAAGATGCTGTTCTGAAACCACTAATGAGGACTGACAGACTAAGTTAACGAGTTAACTGTGTTCTGAATTTACACAACGATATTGATGAGGCTAAAGTCGTTCAGTATGAAGTCCGTGTAGTCAGCGGCCATCTTGGCGACGGCTTCGGGAATCTATTTCAGGGCTATTGCAAAAAACTTGTAAATTTCACTTGACCCACTGGCAAAGTCCTACAATTAGTTTTAAAAAGTCTGAAGAGTAGTCTTTATCTGAAAAGAATTTCTTATTTTGGGTGATTTTAGTTTATTTTTTGGGTGATTTTTATCTCGTATCAAGGGTGACATGTTTTTCACTTGACTAGACAAATCTTATTACATTCACATTTTTGCAGTGTGCAATAATTGTGCAGTCATGGTGATAGTCAGTGAATCCAATTTGTTAGGCTTGACTGGAAATGTACTCTTCATTTTTGAGTTGTACATCACTTATACTAAAACTTTTTCTTATGTTTTGTTTTTCAGGTACATTGTGATAACCTGCCTCAGCGATATTTTTATGAAGTGGTCTTGTAAGTTTTGCAATTTTTCCTCATTTATTCAAAAGACTATAGTTAATCATTACAAGGACAAGCATGGACGTGGAAGAACTGGATTTAGTTGTATTTACCCTAATTGTTTAACCGTCTTTCAATCCCATGTTGAACTTCTAAAACATTTGAAGGACCACAAACAAGGAACCAGTCCGGTTGCCAAACTTCATTGTGAACTTTGTAATTTTTCAGCAACAAGCAACCTTAAACATTATTTTCTCCATTTAAAGAGACATTTGATAAAAAGAGAGGCTGTGAATTGCCCATTTTTGGGGTGCTCTTTTAAATCAAGAGTTGTTTCAACTTTTACTGCTCACAGAACCAGATATCATCAGTCTTCTACATTCAATAATTTCAAACCTGAACTTATTCTTCATTGTCAAAGTCAAAATTCTGTTGATGAACAGGATAACTTTGAGATACAGTCACCAGATGTTTTAGTGACTGAACGTGATACCCATCCTACACAAAAATCAGTTGAGCACAGGTTTGCATGCCTTTTCCTTCGACTGCAAGCCATCCTTCACGTGTCAAAGTCTGCAATTCAAGAAATAGTGTACGATTTGTTTGATATTGGCGAATGTGCTGGACATATACCTAAAGAGTCGATTGACAGCGTTTTAAAGAAGTACAGTCGTTTTTCTGAGGAATGTTTGACATCATTGACAGATTTATTTCAACAAGCTAACCCACTTAATTTGCTTTCAAGAGAAGGTTCTCTAGGCACTGACTACAAAAGACAGTTATATTACAAAAACAACTTTTCTGTTATTGAACCTGTCGAATATCTTTTGAATAGAGAGGAGAAGTGTCATACAATTACTTATATTCCTATTCTTAAGTTACTTTCGGATCTTCTTAAAAGGGAAGAGGTGGTGCAAGCATTGGCGAAAAGCAAACCTGTTGAACAGTCTGGCAACTACAGGTCTTTCCTGGATGGTGAGTTGTATAAATTAAATGGAATTCTCTCAGGTGACAAAGTAAGTGTAGCTATTACATTGTATATCGATGATTTTGAAATCTGTAATCCTTTGGGGACATCAAAAAAAAAAAAAAGTCTGCGGTGTGTATTGGGTTATTGGCAATTTACCCTCTAGGTACAAGTCAGCATTGTCATCGATATACCTTGCGTTACTGTGCAAGGTTGAACATGTTAAGATTTATGGTTATGATTGTGTTTTGAAGCCACTGATAGAAGATATTAAGTGTTTGGAAACGACTGGTATTTTTGTACAGAAACTAGGGTATAATGTCAAAGGCACCATCTTGTTTGTTTCTGCTGACAACTTGGCAGCCCATTCCTTAGGTGGATTGCAAGTGTCCTTCAATGTTGAGAAGTTTTGTAGGTTTTGTCTAGCTAGCCGTGAAGACATACAGACGCGTGATGTTAGATCGGGGAACTTTATTTTAAGGTCACCAGAATCATTTGACGAAGCTGTGAATGTTTTAAAGCAGAGTGACCTTGCCTCTGTTGATGGTGTTAAACAAGACTGTCCTCTCAACAGCCTGGCAGGTTTTCACACATGCACAGGCTTTCCACCAGATTTTCTACACAATGTGCTGGAAGGGATTGTACCTGTGGAGCTTAGCCTGTGCCTTGCTGATTTGATTTCAAAGAACTATTTAACACTAGAAGAGCTTAACGGTGAAATACAGTGCTTCCCTTTTAAATTCTCTGATAAAACAAACTGTCCTCAGAAAATTCCCTCAACTTTTCGAAAGACTGGAACTGTAGGTGGTAACGGAAATGAAAATTGGAGTCTTCTGCGTTTTCTTCCCTTCCTCATTGGCCACCGTGTTCCAGAAGGGGATCAAACATGGGAAGTAATCCTTGAGCTGAAAGACTTGGTTGAGCTCTTGGCAACTCCATCTTACACCGAAGACTCACTGTTATTTGCAGTCAAAAATATCAGATCATAAACATTTGCTACTGACAGTTTTCCCGAATTACAAGTTACGCCCCAAGCATCATTTTATTGAACATTATCCGTGCCTAATTCAAAGGTTTGGACCCTTAATAGAGTTCTGGACAATCAGATTTGAGGCCAAGCATTCCTTCTTTAAAAAGGTAGTGCGTGATGCCAATAACTTTAAAAACATTCTGTTTACTCTTGCCTCCAGGCACCAACTTATGTTGGCCTATTATCTTGAAATGCCCAGCATTTTCAAGCCTGAGACTAAGACTGCAAAAGTGACAGATGTGTGCCTGGGAGTTTTAGATGGTAGTCTTATACAAGCAGTCTTGAATAAGTTCACTGATGTTGGCACTGTTGGACTCATCCCTAATGTCTACTTAAATGGAACGCAGTATTCAAAGGGAATGATACTTTCTGTGGGAAGCACAAGTGGACTACCGGACTTCGGAAGGATTTTGGAAATATGCATTGTGCTGGCTGGCCGTGTTTGTTTCTTCATTGAACCATTTGTGACTTACTATGTGGAGCATTTAAGGAGTTACCATCTAGTGAAGAAAAGCCCTGCTGAGTGCGTCTTAGTGAATCCAGAGGATCTGAATGATTACATGCCACTTGTGTCATACCTAGTCCAGGACCGTCTGTGGGTCACTCCAAGAACATTTTTACTGAAGTAACACTGCGGTAAGTATTATAGTGTAAATAACTACTGTTCTCACAAATCTGGTCCCAAGACAACTTGTAACTGTAATCCTGCATAACTAACCCTCTTGCAATGTTAACAAATCTTTTCTATAGTACAAAACACTTGCGACCTTGCTCTAGAACAATTAACTGTCTTACAGTTTTCTCTAGGATCTTTCTCCGAGGTTTTGGGCTGCTATAACATTTAACAGCCTGATACAAATACTAACCCTTGCATGGTTTAAATTTTTTTCCCCCCTGCAGTGATCCAGATGTTTGTTTGCTCTTGCAGCATGCGCGTATACGCTCATCTTGCAGGGGACGAACTGACAGTAGAAGGCGTGACCGACCTGTCAATCCAGACAGGAAGGCCACGCCTTCGGAAACATCAGCTGATAAAAGATGCGTCACCAATAACATCCGGTGACACTCTGAAGAAGACGACAGGTGTACGTCGAAACATGTCAGGTAAACAACCTAAAAAATTAGATGTCTGATAAAAAATAAAAATAAAAACTAACTATATTTAACATAAGACATAATGAAGGTAATGGAAAGTTAATCAATATGCTTTGTAAAATAAAATTTGTCAGTCTTTCTCCAAAGAATGTTCAGGTCAAATGTTGCTTCATCCACAATTTGTTTTGCATTTTTTGCTTAATTTCTAACTGTAGAATGACTCAATCTTGTTTGTTTGTAGACTTGACATGACTTCTGTAATGAAAGTGAAAATATTTTACAGAGACTAAGACGGACAAAAAGCATTATAGTAAGTCCTCAATTAAATGCCCCAATCAACAGCATAACAAAGTACATGATTTTTGATGTGAAATGACTATTTAATTTTTATCTTTCAAAATAAATCTCTTAGATGAAAGACACACGTCTAGAAGACATAGAACTGTATGATAGCACATCAGTCAGTGGAGATGATGATGAAGATGAGTATGTTCCAGATTCTACCAATGAATCCGAGGACAGTGATGCTACCATTGATGTCACCCCAAGAAAACGCCAATGTCTTTCTTCACTGCTAAACCTTGGCTCTGATATGCCCAATGAATGTGACACCACAACACCTGAACTGGACATCAACCCTGTTGTATCTGAACTCAGTGTAGAGGAAGAAGCCTGCTCTGAACTCAGTGGAGAAGAAGAACCCTGCTCTGAACTCACTGTAGCGGAAGACCCCTGCTCAAGTCAGGACACCAATGACGGCCTAGTAGTTGGTGCTTACCAAAATAAAAATGGCAAGAGAATCTACGACAAGAGACAGTATTGTTTATATTGCCAAAAGCCATATGCCAAAATGGCAAGACATTTGGAACATGCACACAAAAATAAGGTGGATGTGGCAAAAGCCTTTAGTTTTCCAAAAGGCTCAAAAGAGAGGAAAAAACTACTAGAATACATTCGGAACAAAGGCAACTATGCCCATAATGCCACTGTAATGGAGTCAGGAAAGGGACAACTTGTCCCATGTAAACGTCCATCAAAACAAGCACAGGGAAGTGATTTCATGCACTGTGCATACTGCCAAGGACTTTTCACACGAAAGCTTCTGTGGAGACACATGAAAATTTGTCGAATAAAGCCTGGACCAGTCAAGACAAAACCTGGCAAGAACCGTGTTCAGGCTCTATGTGCATACACTGAGCCTGTGCCTTCACATATCAGCAGGCAGCTGTGGGCAGTTATCAGTTCCATGACTGCGGATCCTGTCACAGAAATAATTAAGAACGACCATGTCATCATTGAATATGGGCAGCACTTGCTCAATAAATGTGGAGTGACATTAAAAAGTCAACAGTGTGTCCGTGAAAAAATGCGTGAACTGGGACGGCTGCTAGACAATGCCAGGAAACGTACCCCATTAAAAAAGATGGAGGATTTCATTAATCCTGTGAATTATCTGGAGATGGTTAAAGCTGTCAAAAGTACTTGCGGCTATGAGAGCAGGACCAACACATTTGCCATTCCTTCACTGGCAACAAAACTTCGAAATGCTTTGGTAAAAGTCAGCAAGCTCTTGAAAGCTCAAGGACTAATTTCCAACAACCAAGAACTTGTAAAGCATGCATCTGAATTCCAAGAAGTGCACAATCAGAAGTGGAATGCATTGGTTTCTGCAACAGCACTAAGGAATATTGTTGAAGCAAAGTGGAATGCACCCGCTCTAATGCCCTTTACTGAGGATGTGCAAAGAATGCACCAGTTTCTCTGTGAAAAGCTAAAAGAATGGAGCATCACACTGTCTGAAAGTCCCTCTACAAAGGCCTGGATAGCCCTTGCAAAGGTGTGTTTAACACAGACCATCCTCTTTAACAGACGCAGAGAAGGAGAGGTGGCAAGCATGCCTCTGTCTGCTTTTTTGTCAAGGGACACATCTGACCACCATCACGATTTGGACTGGGCACTGTCAGAAGTTGAAAAAAAGCTCTGCAGACATTTTTCCAGAATTGTCACCAGAGGAAAGCGAGGCAGAGCAGTTCCAATTCTTCTGACCCCGAACATGCTCCATGCTTTCGAACTCCTCGTTCAGCAAAGAGAGGCCTGTGGGGTTCTTCAAGAAAATATTTATATATTTGCAAGACCTGCAGCGATGTCACATCTCCGTGGCTCAGACTGCATCCGTGACTTTGCCAAAGCATGTGGTGCAAAGTGTCCCAAGGCATTGTCATCAACCAAACTGCGAAAACATGCAGCAACTCTGTCAACAGTCCTGAACATGACTGACACAGACATGGATCAACTAGCCAACTTTCTTGGTCATGACATCAGGATCCACCGTGAGTTCTATAGACTACCTGACAAGACACTGCAGCTCGCAAAGATCAGTAAAGTTTTACTGGCTCTTGAGAGCGGGAGATTGGCTGAGTTCCATGGAAAGAATCTAGATGAGATCACAATAGATCCAAATGGTATATTTGATTTTCACTTTAATGTATCAACTTTTCTTTTTGTCTGACCGTATGTATAAGCTTGTCATGTCTCCTGCAGAAAGCGTTATGGGTAGTGATGAGGAAGATGGATGCGATGGAGATCATTCATTTGCTGTGGATGGTATGTTAAAGTAATTTCATGTAAAAAAAAAAAAAAGTAAAGAAGTAAGATGGTTGTTTTTAAGGTACATTTCCTACTTGGGTACTGATGTTTCATACTAGTGTAGTATACAGTGTGAAGCATCCTCAGGGTAATATTGCAATGTAGTAGTTCTTTCAATCTGTTTAAAGCCTTCAGCAGCCTTACTTCCCATCTATTGCACCATGGTTAAGGCTACCAGTACATGCAACATCTAACCAGCGGCTGACTTACTGTTTTCTATGTAATGTGTCCTGACAAAATCTCAGTTTGGTAAATGCTAAGTGTTCATGTTGACCATCAGCATAAGCACTAAAATTACCACGTTCCACTCATTTATTTTATTTAGAGTTGTCACGATACCAAAATGAGTACCCACAATACTATACCAGACAAAGTATCACGGTTGCAGGTATTATTATAATCTTCAGCCTTTTTTTGAAATTTCTGTTTTTAAGAACTGCAGTGTATTTACACAAGTTATAATTACTAATGGGTCATAGGGTACATGGAAATATTTCAACTTTTTTAAATGACAAGCAATAACTTGTTCTAGGTATATTATGACCAACACAATATTTGATACAGGTGAATTGGTCTTTCCTGCCACTACACTATGGTGATGATATTAACTCTAATATGAATTACATCTTATTACTGTAGTTAACTACTTAAATGACAGTAGCATACTGATTTGTTGAACTCAGCCGGATATGAACATTGAGAGGCGGCCGCTATGTAGCGGAAACTGGCACTGGTAGTGAAGTAATCCACTGTAGTACCGTTGTGTAGAATTTCTGGTATAGTGTATGCGTACCATGGGTACCGTGCGACTCTAATTTTATTTAATTTTTTTTTTACCAAATGTATTCTGTATGTATTTTATAGAACCATCAGCAGAGGAAACTGTTGCAGATGTGGGCAACTCAACAGGCAAGAATCCCATCCCAGAAGAGCCATCAGCAGAGCATGGAGCAGCGAGTCCCGTGGCACATTCCTCCAAAGGTGATTTTTTTTCCTTTATTATTGCAGTAATATCAGATAACTTCAGATAACTTCAACTTGATCATTTATTAGCTATAGAACATTTAGATTTAGTTACAAATGAAATATACTGTATTGAAATGTATTCTGTATGTATTTTACAGAACCATCAGCAGAGGAAAATGTTGCAGATGTGGGCCATAAAACAAGCAAGAAACACAAAAGGCCATCGACAGAGCATAGAGCAGTGAGTCCTGTGGCACATTCCTCCAAAGGTGATTTTTTTTTTCATATTATTATTATTCCAGTAGTATCAGATGATTTGTAGACAGTAGATGAATGGGGAAAAAAAGACTACTATTTTTCACCCCTCAGTCTGGTGGCCCCAATTACTGATGGACTCGTAACAGAGTACATTTGCCAAAGTAATGTACCACAGTTTATCATGCAAAAAAGTCACAACAAACAGGTTTTGCGCAATGGTTTGCACAGATAACTCTCAAAATGTGTGCAACACTTTCTCATCACAACCCATGTCCTCCACACCGTCCTGACATCAGCTGTTATTAAAACTCAACTCATCAATAACAGGATCACAATATTGGACTTTCTCTGCTGCCGTTTTTCTTCAAATGAAAGCTCATTAAGTTGTTCAGCCTCTGGTAGAGTTATCCTCCATCACTGCAGTTGAATTAGCCACTAAACTGCGAGGGGGTACGTCTGTGTGTTGACAATTCACGAAAGCAACTTGAATGTAAGTGCCACTCAGACTTAATGCAGTGCTTTTTGGCATACATGTTAAGTCTATGTGGGAACAACCTGGGCCTGCGCAAACAGCCACACGAACACATCGTACGGGCAGAAGAAGCAGAGGAGCTCTGTGCCTTTACTCAGAAATACAAGACGGTGAGTGGCTTGTGCAGCCGCTTCCTGGCCAGAGGCTAGCTCTGTTGAGTCGCCTTTATTAGACTATGAAAATCACCAAATGCTGACATGTTTAAACCTGTAGTAAAGTTCTGAAATCAAAAAATAATCAAGCCTTAGATTAAATTAATAATTTTTTTCCTTACAGCCTAGGTGAGGCACTGCCTACCCTGCCTAACCTGAGTGCACGCCACTGCCAGCAGTGTAAGCCTATAGCAGCGTAGCTATAAAATGGTTATGACCCATGGAGAGAGCTGGTTTCAAAGTAAAGAAGCCTGTTAACTGAAGGCTCTACCTTCCAGTCTGTTTTTAAAGATACTGGGAGTTACTAACAGACCTGCATTCTGGGAGCGGAGTGCTCTGGTAGGACAGTAGGAAGTGATGATGTCTTTCAGATCAGGTTGAGTATCTCAAAAACCAAAGCACTTTGCAAACCACTCTTCCCTCTGGCCTAGAATGGCATCTGATCACAAGTGGTGGCGTACATGTAGGTTTATGTCAGCTGTAAACCAATGGACTGAGTGCTGATGAACACTGATGAAATCATTGACAATAGATGCCTCTGATCAGCCTCATAATTTCACTTGTACTGGGACTGTAGCTTCTCCCTTATACTGTTACTGAAATCTTTATTTTTGTCTCCTTCCTTGCAGGTAAAGCTCCACAAAAACGAAGACCCTGGCAGGCAGCAGAGATCAGGGCAGTAGAGAGACACATGATTCAATTCATTCGTTCTTCTACAGTACCATCAAAGACAGATTGTGAGAAATGTTTAAGAGCTGAAGCTGAAAGTCTCCATAACCGAAACTGGCAGAATTTGAAATTCTATGTCTACAATAGAATTACCACGTTAAAAAGGAAAATGCACTAAAAACACCTAAACAGTAAAGTGGAAGTTTAATATTCAGTTTAAAATGTAATTTCATGAAGCCAGTCTAGCAGTTATTTCTTTCAGAGTTTTTATGACATCAAACTTGTGTATGTTTTATTTTATACACAATGTTATTGTCATAACATTGTAGAAATTAAAATTCTGCAAACAATTTTACTTTCTCAATAAAAAAAGTATATTGTGCAGGTCAAACCAGTTTGATTTCTTGGTGGGGTGGTGTTATGTGTTGACTGAGTAGTAGCTTAGTCCTTAGTCCTTACAGGCAAATCATGTAACTTGGCAGTTATTTCGGGCTAACAAGACCAGACACTATCTAAATTTATGAGGATGGAGCCAAAACTTCTCTACCATGTGATCACTGAGACATTGAAACAGCATTGTATGGAATCCCTGACCAATTCTGGTCGTGGAAATGGTGGTGGATGGTGGAAATGTCTGGTAGTTCTGTCCAATCTTCCCTGCTGTCTTAACTACCTTCTGGAGAGCCTGCTGTTCTGCCTTCGCACAGCTATTAAACCAAACCCTGTGGTGTCATGGATTCTGCATGATTCTAGGTGCTGCTACAGTAGATGTGAAACTTGACATTATGTGTTGTGGTTTAATTGCATCTTTTTAATAAGGTTTCATTTCATTGCAAGTGCAACATGTTGGAGAATTTATTACATTATTTGCCATTTAAATATTAAAAAATAGGTCCCCACTAGGTCCCCACTATTAAAATATAAATCTGTGTGAAGTATGCAAATTTATGCAAACGATGTCCCCTGTAAACATGGAAACTCGTTTTGATAGGAAGTCCCTATAAAGCATGGCCCAAACCAGTACATCGTCTTTTCAAAGATTTGAAGGCGTGTTTAAGCTCACTAACCAATGGCTATTTTACCTAATTTTTTTCACACTTGTAGAGCCTCTAGAAAGGGTGGTCCCCACAAGTGATGATCAAAAACTTGGTCCCCATGAACTATGAAAACCAGTATGTGTGTGTGTGAGAGAGAGAGAGCCTGTGATTGGATGCTGCAATTAGGAGCAATCTGTCCGTCTCCCCATGTTTTGCTGAATAATGTTATAAATGCAATCACTTATTACAATAATATGGAGCTTAACCCAGCCATGCTTTGAAACCAAACCTTTGAAATCAGCCATGCTGATTTGCTCTTCTACTTGCTCAAAAAAAAAAAAAAATCTCCTTACACAGATGACTACGACACAGCAGACAGAAAATGTCAGCAGTATATGCAGTCATCATGCCCAGAAACCGATGATGGAGCGACCTCTGACCGAGCAAGAGTACGAAGACGCCCCAGGAGATATTCCTCCAGTGAGGGTAAGATCTCTTCAGTACAAACTGAATTATGTACACAATTCAATGTTCATTTCCCTGCCGGTATACATTATGGTGGTTTTTTTTTTTTTTTCCAGATGAGTCAGACACCCCAGGAGGCAGACTGAGACAGCCAATGAAGCAGGCCAGGATTCCATGTGAAAGCCCTGTGGGTAAGTAGGTCAAGTCATCTTGCATAGTTTGGCACTAACATCTTTACGGAATAACCTGTTGCAAGTTATGTGACTGGTCTGATGGGTTCTTGTACCTTTTTCAGGTCAGCAGATGCCTCCACCCCCATCATGTAAGTTTTTTTTTTTTTTTGTCAGTTGTGTGATATCTTAGCATGGGTTTATGTTTTTAAATTATATTCATAAGAAGCCCACCATAAAAGAATGACATTTGTATCATCTTTATTTTCAGACGTGTCAACGCCTCAGATGCGCATAGGCACCAGTCCATCAAGGCCTCCCTATTCCAGTCGACCACCAAGCTGGTTGACATGGGAAGAATCCCTAGAGGGATCATCATACCCACCAGTTCAAGGTACATTTGTTTCGAATTTTACATTTACAATCTGATTACAAGTTCCTTACCAAGAAAGCAAACACTAACATTTTTCTTTTCAAAAACTCCAGAAAGGACCCATGGTAATGAGGAGGGGGCTTCAGTCTTGGATGTCATAAAGAAACGTAAGTACAGTGAACCCTCGTTTATCGCGGGGGTTACGTTCCAAAAAGGACCCGCAATAGGCGAAATCCGTGAAATAGTCAACTTTATTTTTTTACAACTATTATACAATACAAATGTAAGGCATTTAAGAAATAAAAAAAAAACGTTCTTGCAAATAACTATGACAGTTTTTAATACTTTTAAAATAATAATACTTTAATAATACTGTAAAATAATATTTTTAATAATGAATACGAGGTTAGACACATTGCGACTCACACGTATTTCACAGTCCCTCTGACTGTGCCTCTTCGTCCTGACTCCGCTCCGCTGTAGCGTCATTTTCTGCTGAAGGCTGTGGTGCAGGTGTCTTTTTCCGAGAGAAGAACATAGTTATGGGTAGTTGTTGGTCTTGTTGCGGACAGTCACAACCCTTTTTGCATCCTTGTTAAAACTTATTGCTGCTGTCGTCCTTATTTTATTTTCCTCCTTCTTTATGGAACGAACCGAAGATTCATTTATTCCGTAATGGCGCCCCACAGCAGCATAGCTTCTACCTTCCTTCAGCATGTCCAAAAGTTTAACTTTTTCTGCGATAGTTAGCATCCTCCTCTGCCTTTTGGGCGCGTCTGGAGGTGCCTTTGTCGGTGCAGGACGTTTCGTCGACATTGTGGGTTTTGGCATGGAAAAAAATTGCAAACGTAAATTTGGCAGGCTGTACAGAGACGAGGCACGGAAACGGTTGACACTGGTGTAAGTGAAAGACCAATATCAACTTTTTTCACTTCTAGACTACAGTCCCTTAGCCAATCAGGATTCTGAACACAATGCACTGTAAAAAAAAAAATCCGCGAAACAGCGAAGCCGCGAAAGATGAACCGCGTTATAGCGAGGGTTCACTGTACTTAAACACTTTAGCTGTTCACATAGGGAAAGTATATTGGGTATAAAAACTATAATGAATTTCTCAATTCTCCTTGTAGTGCTGGAGGAAAGAGTTATGGAGAGGTTTGATGGAGAGGTTAGTTTAATACAGTCTTCGGCCACACTAGATCAATTTCATAGTGGTCAGCAACACTATATAATTGATCCTTGGTAAGCATGAGGAACAATGCCTCCGAAGGAGCTTTAAAAAACGCTTCAAGGATTACTCATCTTGTTGCAACAAATCCAAGTCAATACAATATTCAAACTGGCCACAAATAGGCACCAACGCATGCCACCAAACAAATACTAACCCTGGCTCAAACAAACAAAACACTTCCTCAAACAACTACCAAACAAATCCGATATCCAAACACAATGAAATCCAAATTATTTTGGCAAATTGGAATGCCACTCGCGCTACGAGACAGCAGCGGAGATTCCCCCTAAACATTTACCCCCACTAAACTGACCTGTCTTCACACTAGGCCCCAGAGCAAGGATCATTTACTCACCAATACCGTTGGACCCGTACTGTCCCGACAGATGCCAATTCAGCCGGATTTCCAAGGCGGTGCCCTCACCCAGGCTTCAGTGACACAGCAGCCTAAACCCAACGCAGCGCGTTCTAATTGGGGAAAATGCAGCTCCGCAATATGCCACCCCGCAGCGCAAGCACAAACACACTTGCCACTCCAAACAATCAAAATAATAGGCCAAAAGGCTCCAAATTTCCAAAACAATATTCCAAAAAGTATTATCAAAATGAGGAAGTCTACCAAAACAACTACAATATTTAATCCCGAACCTTCCAAACGATGTGAAACTCCCCACAAACACAGGAAGTTTACATTACCAAAATGACACAATCCAATTCACTATCAAAATGTTTGGACGAGCCCCCATATGTCGTGCCTACTTGGCTCAAAATAAGCACAACATAAAGGGAGTCCACACCGTTGTTCAGGTTAAACAGTATTTTATTTAAACATAATTAAGAAATAAGAAGCATTTAAAGGAAAATAATAAAGCGCTGGTTGGCCCGTGCAGGGGCTCCATGGCACAAAGCAAGAGTTCCCCAAACCAAAAGCCCCGATAGCCAGCTAGCGAACACTGAATGGCCATGTATTTGAACTTGTCACGGCTGTCTAGACCAGGTCTTGCAGTACCAGACAGCTCCCCCTTTGGACTGGAGGGAGACCCGGACAAGTTCAAGTTCAATATATGGGGAAGGAGTGAGCGCTCTCAGCAAGGCAAAGCCGGGCGTGACGGGGGCAACAACTCTTTCAGACCAGGGAGAGCCGATGCTGGTTTCAAATTGTGGGCAGACAGAGGGATAAAACAAATAGGATATTTATGGTAACAATGGGAATATTTTAACCTTTGAGGAGTTAATTAAAAAATATAATATCCCTCGCAAACATTTTTTAAAATATCTTCAGGTAAGGAACTTTATCAAAACAAATCAAACCCATTATATGGTTCACCCCCCACTAACAATACTGGAGAAAATGCTTACAAAAAATCCTTTTGGAAAGGGCATCATCTCTGAATTTTATAATTTGCTGCAAGACTTTTCTCCTGACTCTTCTGAGTCTAAACTTAATGCATGGAAAACAGATCTACAGGAGAAACTTTCACTGGAACATTGGCGCAACGCATGTAAAGTAACCCAGACATGGACAGGCAATACACGCCTACACTGTAAACCCGAACAGTACAACAAGCTCATAAAAAATGTGGTCACTACAATTAAAACCAGCTCCCAAGTCAATTCACCTTAAAACTTTTAATGTCTGTGGCCATATGTGTTTTAACATTTGTGGGGGTCAATATTTTTTACGATTCACTCAATTTTTATAAGTTCACTGTCAGACACGTGATGTGACGTCATGGCGTACGTCCCTCACTTACGCTACGCTCCATGACTTGAAAAATAAACCCAAGATGGCTGCGTTCCACGAATGAACTTTCCAGCTCTCGACAAGTAAGTAAACTAAAATAGTTTTTTTTTAAAAACGAAAAACTAAATTGTTTTTTGTAAGAGTATTACGTTACTCGCGATACATGATCATTAGATAGCTATTTGGGTTAGTTTGTGCAGCTTCTCGATATCGCTTGCATTTTTAAGCGCCAAAGTGGCATTGCCAACGATTCTCTACGTTGTAAGCCCAGTTACCCTGCTAATGGCATATAGTATGCTATGTACTCATAGAAAAGTCTATAGTCGAGGTGAGACAACGGAGTTAAGGAAAGTCAGTAACTGTTTTCAAGTCCGTTTTTGAACGTGTTGATGCCAGTCGTGTTAAGCGACTTCCCCTGCTAAAGTTCAATCGGACACTAATCTTGCACCCAAATGAATGAACTAGTAATGCTAGCGGCGAACGTTAACTGTAACTGCACCCAAATGAATGAACTAGCGATGCTAGCGGTGAACGTTAACTGTAACTGTTCCTCAAAGTTAAGGTTATGAACATCATGG
This sequence comes from Neoarius graeffei, assembly GCF_027579695.1. NCBI lineage: Eukaryota > Metazoa > Chordata > Actinopteri > Siluriformes > Ariidae > Neoarius > Neoarius graeffei. The sequence continues at coordinate 43,368,415 of NC_083576.1, forward strand.
TTACTGAATTAACTGTGTTTGTATTAAATTCGACGTTCAGCTTTAAGTTTACACGTTTCTTTTCATTATAGGTTGTAGCGGACGAAGAGGAGTTCCCCGCGAAATTAAGGTAACAGCTTGCCATGTGGTGGTTTGATTCAGTCACACTAGCAAGTCCCAACTCTGGAGTGCCGCGTGCATTTTAACCCCACTGCCTCGGTTTGCTAACCTGGCTCTCGCCAGATTCGCTTTGCTCCACACACACACGTGTAGCTCGCGAAGCCGAGCGGAAACACGCGGATCTGGCGAGAGTCAAGTTATCGGTTCGCCTAATTCCTAGTCAAAATGGCAAACGTTTTCTGTAAATTCAGTTATGAACATGGGGTCATTCCTTGTAAAATAAGACACTTTTGGTCCCGACCGTCACGGATTTTAATGAAACTTGTTATGCCTTTTAAGTGACAAGGTGGAATGCCAGAACTGCTTTTGCACGAATCTGGCACCAATATTATGGGTGAAGGAGACTACTCTGAAATAAGTGGGTGGTAGACTATGCAGTTATGCTCTTTCACAGTCAATTTATTTCACATAGAAATGGTTTTGAGATTGTTTAAAAGCCCTCTTCTGGCTCTATGAATAACACAGCATGGAATACAACAATCAACAGTATATGAAATATCAACAATGGAATAATTAATAACATTGATTGTATTCTATGCAGCAATGTAATTTGTAAGATCTTGAAAAGAGCTTTTAAACAATGTTAAAATCCATTTCTATGTGACTGAAATGGACTGTGATAATAGAGAATGAATGTACACTGCTCATCTAATTTAGACTTTCTTAGTCTGTTTCTCCCGTTATTGGTGCAAATGCCAGTCGGGTGTGAAAGTGTCTGATTTTGACATGGAATGTCAATACACATGCACTACTCAATAATTTAGGGATTTTGTCATCTACATGAGTGCTTTTCCTATATGGTCTGAATTTTAATTAAATGATTGCCATGTATATGGGAATTTCGAGAGCGCAACACTTTTCCAGACATGTAAACGGAATTCCGAATCTTGTGTTAAACGGAATATTGACCTTATTCCGTTTAAAACCGGACTATTCCGTACATGCAAGTGCGCCCATTGCAATACTACTCCAAGTCAATCATACTTGTGTGAAATCAGCCAGTCCAGTTAGGAAGCAGCACTGATTGTGAATTCATTCTGTCTACTGTTGTGCATATTTAACAAGCAAAAGGTAGAAATTAGAGGTAATAACCAAGACGTGACCTAAAAGTAGAGTTATTCTGCAGGTGGTGTCCACAGACCATTTCTCTTTTTCCATTCCTTCTGTTATGTTTCTCTTGTTGAATAGATGAGGCACGTTAAACTTGTATTAACACTTAAGGCCTCTGCATGCTCTTGCGACAAGGCTTTCGCAGATAGCTTTTCGCAGACAGTTGTAATTTATCGTTGAGCGGGGAGTAAAAGGCGTGCGCGATGTTATTCACCGCCACAACGCAAGGGGGCGCAAAGTCGCGAAATCGCTAGGAGTAGTTGGTGGGTGTGGTTAGTGGAGTGTTTATCCTCCAGTTACTTATAATGACTAGAACTGGAGTCGTATAGATGTACGTACTTCCTCACTTCCTCGATCAACCGCTCTTCGTGCTACTCCATCTTCGCTCGTGTTTTTAAAAATGGCGGTCGTGAAAACAAAACAAACCGGGAAAGTAGGGAAGCAGAAGTGCGTGTACAATGGATGTACAGTGAATCAATCAGAGCCCTCTTGTCTGCGAGGCTTCTGCAGTGGTCACAATTTTTGGGAGGTGCGCGCAGAGCGTCTGCGAAGGTGGGGGGGCTATGCAGACGTCATCTGCGAGGACTGCGTTGTCAGCATAAATTAGCCTTTACAGTTGCAGCGGTAACATACAACCTACTGATCTGTCAGAAATGTCACAGTCAAATCATAGAATACAGTGTGTGTGCCTAATACATGCAGCATCATGGAAGATTGATATTGGGCTTGCCTTTTGTGTCAAAGGTTAGCAGTTTTTAAGAAAAGGGCAAATATGTTGCTGTTTTGTTTGTGTGCGCAGGTGAAGTCCTACACTGGTCAACTGACTTTTTCCCAGAAGGCATCTTTTATTAGGCAAGTTCAAATAACATTAATTTGATGACCTTTTTCTGGTAGTTGGGGATAATGCTTGCACTTTTCACATGCAGTGTTGAGTTACTTTATTGATCCCCATTGGGGAAATTCAGGTGTCAAGTAGCTCACACAATACACATGGTGCACATAATGAGCATCACAAGATAAACACAGCAGACATTACGACAGGTCACAGTACAGACACACACGCCTTGGAGTCTATCCCGACCTGATATATGGCAAGTATGCATGTATGGTAAGTTCATATGTAGTGAGTGTGAAGTAGGAGAAATTTTAGTGGTTAGAGGATTCAATGGAGTGGAAGTGCAAGTTGTGTGGGGTCACCTCAGACACGCGGGCCCAATTATTTAGGCACTATCGTTTGCAGCATGGCCATTGTTCAAGAGTCAGTCCTTTACCATGTCTCTATGACTCCTGCATTTGCACATTCCCATCATTTAATGTGTTGAAAATTCACTTATCACGTGTCCACAAAGACACATGCAGAACTGGTGCAGGCGACTGAGGAAAGCATACACTTTTTACCTGCCCATTATGTGATTTCAAACACCCTTTCTCAGCGGTCACACTGTTCAGTCATTTAAGGGGACATTTAAAAAAAAAAAAAAAACACGAGACTGTACCATGCCCATTTAACGACTGCAACTACAGTACAAATGTGTATTCATCATTTAATGCACACAAAAGTAGGACGCACGAAGGCATTTTTAAATTTTTGTGATGCCGTTGTATCAACAGAGAATGATGTTTCTCAAGACATAAGCACCGATGTCCTTGAGGATGAGGATCCTACCCACTGCTACCATGCAGATATGTCTGCTTTTTCTGAGTCTGACAGCTTTAGTGACACAAGCCAGTTAAGGGCCCAGTTGCACCATAATTTGTCCTCTTTGTTCTTGAAGATGCAGACTGTTCATGTTTATGACATTGCAGCCCAGGAAACAGTTGATCACCTGAGTCAGATATTTTCCCCCTCTCAGCCTCTTGTGAAAGATGCCGTACAAGAAGTACTACAGAGACATCATGTCTGTCCTACAGATGCAATTGTGAAATGATTTGGTGACCGCTGTTATGGATTCAAATATATTTGTTCATGCCACAGCTAAAGGTGAGGAATTGTCCACAACTAAAAGAAGAAAAACCTTAATTGAGAGGGAATATCCAGTCGTAATGCCAGTGCAGCATGTACTGGATCCTGGGTGCACAATGGTTTATGTCCCTGTACTTCAGATGATCCAGAGCATTTTCAAACATACCGATGTCCTTGAAAGAATGGAAAAAATCAAGAGGTCAGATGAAGGCCATTACATGAGTCACAAAGACGGAACATATTTCCAAAACAATGATTTGTTCTCTTCTACAGAGAGATGTCACTGCCACTCATCTTGTACATTGATGATCTTGAAATTGCAAATCCACTAGGCACTTCCAGGAAAATCCACAAGGTTTGTTCAGTGTACTGGGTGTTTGCAGATCTGCCAGTGAAATACCGATCAGCACTGCATGTCATACAGTTGGCAGCACTATGCAAGGTACCCGATCTTCAGAGGTGTGGCTACGATGGAGTGCTTTGTCCCTTACTGCGAGACGGTCAGTCAATCCGTGGCACTGTTTCATGTGTTGTGTCAGATAATCTGACAGCTCACTCCTTGGCAGGCTTTATGCAGTCCTTCAGAGCAGGATACATCTGTAGATTCTGCAATGCTACACGAGACCAAATTCAATCTTTTGAAGTCGGAGATGGGGAATTTAGTCCAAGAACTCAGGCCAGTCATGACAGTGATGTGCAGCATGTTACTCAAGAGGCAAGTCAAAGCCAGTCTGGTGTCAAAGGGGACTGTGTCCTGAGGGAGAAGTTACAGTACTTCCACACAGTCACTGGTTTCCCACCTGACATCCTGCAAGATCTTTTTGAGGGTGTTGTACCTGCTGAATTGGCCCTTTGTATTAAGCAGATGATTCGCCTCAAATATTTCACACTGGAGTATTTGAACTTCAAAATTGTGTCATTTCCTTACCAACATTCAGACAAGGTTGACAAACCACGGCCCATCTCAAACAATTATGCTGAAAAGAGGACCACTGGTGGCAATGGCCACGAAAATGCCACATTGCTGAGACTTCTTCCATTGATGATTGGTAATACAGTCCCAGAAGGAGACGGTGCCTGGACTGTGTTAATGGACCTGAAGAATATTGTGGAGCTTGTGCTGTCCCCAGCATTTGATGACTCATCTATCCAATATCTACAGGCGAAGATACAGGACCACAGAGCCATCCTTCAGGAGGTTTTCCCTGAGTTTACACTGCTCCCTAAAAATCATTACGTTGAGCACTACCCAGAACTAATAAAGTGTTTTGGGCCTCTTGTCCATTTGTGGACCATGAGATTTGAGGGCAAACACCGATTTTTCAAGCGCATAGTGCATGATACACTAAACTTCAAGAACGTTTTAAAAACGTTAGCAACGAGACACCAGCACATGATGGCCTACTACCTCAGTGCACCATCATTCTTTAAACCACGGCACCAGACATCAAATGTTTCCTCTGTTTTGGTTTCAGAGCTTCCTGAGGTTGCGAAAGAACACATTAAGCAAAAAACGGACAGCAACCTCATTTACAGTCCATCAAAAATGATCATCGATGGTACCGATTTTGATGTAGGGATGTTTGTATCAGTGGGGGAAGAAGGGGGACTGCCTCAGTTCAGCAAAATTCTGCAGATCCTCCTTGTTAACAATGATGTCACTTTTCTTTGCCAGGGGCACAATTCCCACTACATTGACCATCTGAGGTCATATGAACTATACCCTTGTGCTGTATATGTCCACAGTGTGTCAGAGCTCATTGACCACCCACCCCTCTCTGCATACAGTGTAGATGGAAAATTGCTGTTGACAACCAAACGATTCATATTGTTGCAGTAAAACGTTGGGCCAAGTGCAAGTGTCATGTGTGTAGCCCCCTTGACAAGTATGCGTTGCTGTTGATCCCCTCTCTCTCGCGCGCGCTTCCACTTGCGCGCTGTCGCCTGTGCGCCTGCGCTTTGTCTCTTTCTCTCTCTCTCTGCGTGTGTGTGTGTGTGCGCGTGCGCAAGAATGAAAGGATTGTGTGTGGGGGGGTTGTGGTGCTCAGTTTTCATTGTGTGGTGCTAAACTAGGGCCTCCGATTTTCCGCGATTGCGGAAAACGGACGGACATCGCGGAAATTGGGGTCAGAAACGGAATTAGTGCTCAGAAACGGAATCTATGGAGCCCCTCTGGTGACATGGGTGAAAAAAAATATTCCATGGCCACAAGTTAATAACACGTGGGAACGAAATCCTCTTCCGTGGCCACGACTTGCTTAATGCGTGGGAACGAGATGATTATTGGGTGGCCACGAATTAATAATGCGTGGCCACGAGATGATTCAAGTTCCAGCCTGATGGGATGATGTCCAGTTTTTGAGCGGCCGTCAATTGTGCAATAAATACAGGATTTATCCTGTATGATCAAATCTATAACTTCCCCGAAGTCAGCATATTGTCTACGTTTGAGCCCGTGCTTTTTGAGCAGCCGAATTAAGTGTCTCTTGCTCAGAATTACTCCATGTCTAACTGCAAGTGATTTAAAGATATCATTTCATTCCAAGATTAAAATAAAACGAAATCAGATCAAACTCATCCATATTTGCGGCTGAAGCTACTGATGCCAGAAAGTCAACAGTCTCAGTGAGGAAATGACTAACACTTCTCGTGGCCATGCTTTATTAATTCGTGGCCACCTAATAATCATCATCTCGTTCCCACACATTAAACAAGTTGTGGCCACGGAATAGGATCTCGTTCCCATGCGTTATTAATGCGTGGCCACGGAATATTTTCAAGCACAAAGGGACTCCTAATGCTATATTATAATGGTGATCTTGAAGGCAGATTTTGAACAGTCAGATTTCCATTCATAGTTTGCACCAAGGCTTTTCAGTTTAACATTATATAATAGCAACTGATTATTTTCATGATTTAATGGTTTATGTTCTTAAATAAGAAGTTAGGTTCCAAAGAATGATTTTCTATATAAAGAGTTTGAAGACTTGTGCATTATTAAATTAATAATTTACAGGCAAAATGTAAATTAAACTAATAGAGTTAACTGTTAAATAATTTGAATAATTTAAAGTATATATTAAATGGACACTGTCACACTATGTTAGACCTGTCGTTGCACTGAAAACATTGTAAGCATAACGAATAAAAGTTTGAAAAACATGAATAAAATGATGATTGTTTTATTTAAATGTGCATGTATAAAGAGTAAGGATAACCATAAAAGTATTAATATACAATATAAAGTTTTAAAGAAAATAGCAGGAGCCAGTCAACAATCAAGTTAACAGCACTAATTAACTACAGTCTTAAATAAATGAAACATTTTCAGTGAAGTGAAATTTAGTGTAGACTGTGTACAGAAAGTTTAAAGCTTTATATGAAGTTGTACTACAGCAGGCCAGAAAAGCAGGATTACAGGGATAGATGCACAAGGACAAACATACATGCAGATGCCTCCCAACACCAGTTACCTGAAACATAAAATTTCATGCATTTATTACATGTACTTAAGAATTCTGATTCTGAATTATGTATATGTTGAAAATCTAAAAATGCCAATTTAGTTGTCATTTGAGCATATAACAAACAAATTGTCTGAAACGGAATTAGCCATTCTCTGAAACGGAATTTAATGTTTTTTGAAACGGAAAATAGGAGGCTCTACTAAACCACAGAATGACCTATGTATAGGAAATACTGGGCTGTTGGGGTGAGCGTACCTGTTAATCCCACCAAAATTTTTTTCATTATTTGAATATTTAGGCTATCCAATAGTTGATATACATTGTGGAAGAAACCATTTAATTGGATAAAGTAATGCATGATATATGGTTTTCTTTTTTTTTTTTTTTAAAAACATCGACCTCAAAGTTGAAAGTGGGCTTAAAGGGATACCCCACCCCCAAGTGAAATCGAGTTACTGCCCTCAGTCCCTAGAGTTGGATAAGTGAGCAAAAGCGTTTTCCAGGGGACCCAGCCACTGTCTGAATCTGGCAGCATGGAACTTCGAAGTGGCTATGGTACATTACAGCAATTATGCTAAGCTAAGCTAATTAAGCCGACGTTAGCTTAGCATAGCATAGTTGGCATACGCTCACCTAACACTTTTGCATGCACTTGTATAATTATACTAAATCTGCTTATTTTTCTGTCAGTCATAGATTTGTGCATCAGAAGATGGCAGTACGCCCAAATTTTCTACTGAGGGTTTATGTTGCCTTAGGTGTTGCTGTGAAAGTAACTTTGGCTGAGCGACCAGAGCCTGTGCAAGATCTAATTGACATACTGCGTGAAAAACTAAAGCCCAGACTGGACTTTGAGTTCACTGTACAGTATGAAGACCCTGACTTTGGTGGGCAACTGACCTGTCTGGTTGACGTTCAAGAATTGCCCGAGAAGGGCATTTTGAAAATCATTAGGTCAGGGAATGCTCATGAGGTGGCATTGGTTTCTGAAATGGAAGACATGCCCCTTACGCCCATAAGCCCATGTCAAAAGTCCTGGCCAGAAGTTTTCCCCGTACCCACCTTTTCGTACGAGGTGGAGCTTGTTCTACAGGAGGGAAACCGGGCATTTGAATCCTCTGGAAAGAGACTCAAATTCACAAGATCACAAAAGCACAACATCTTAGAGACCATGGCAGCTTTGATGTACACCTACAAGGCATACCCAAGCAACAAAGAGGTCTGTATGGCGGCTGAGGCGCTGGTGACATATCACCCTTGTCTGAAGGATGCAGTGAGTGTGCCTGGGTGGTACGGCTGGAAGATTAGTCTTAAATACAAGATGGGGGATTACAGAAGCAGGTTGTCCCGAAGTGGATGTTTAGAGGTGGCCATTAACACTGGCAAAAGAAGTAAAAACAACCCTAATAAAAGAACACCCTCATGCAAAAATAAGCAAGACGAGCGGAGGTTAACTTCCTCCCCAACTTCCCAAGGGGAGAAAGTCAGGCCACCCTAGAGGAACTGCGACTGCAGATGGTGGAAGAAATCCAGAAGATTCAGCCAGACCTGCGAATGGTGGAGAAGCTCATGCAGATGACCTTCGCACTTCGCCACCAGGAAATTGTTCAGGACAACCCGCTGGTTAAAGACTTCCTGCAGAAATAGCCAGCTCTCAAGATTGGATCACAGGTAAAACACATACCGTTTCTCTTTTCTGCCACTCTTCTCAAAGTGTATTTCCAGGCCAAATTTTGATGCATCACTCAAGTAGAACAGCAATTGCTGGCTAAGAGCTAGTGTGTGTGTGTGTGTGTGCTTTTTTTTTTTTGCAGATTTGTTCTGAGTGTTTCAGCGCATCACGAACGTGAACCTCCAAAACCAATTCCACACTCTGCTGGATCAGCATACACCACAGCTGTTGGCCTTGTATAGGCAGAAGGCCTCAAAGACGGGAAAGTTGGCAGACAGACTACGTGACGTCTTCAAGATTTATGATAACCAGGTGAGGTTACAGATTTTTTACCTTAATTCCCAATGGACAGTGAAGTCTCGGGGATGGTGGCGTCTCATTTTTCTAAGACTTTGTACTTGGTTAAAGGGGACATATTATGCGAAATTCACTTTTTGGAGGCTTTCCTGCTCATATTTTGGTCTCTACTGGTCTTATAAACACTCCAAGCGTGGGGAGAAAAAAAAAAAAAATCCCACCCTTCTCTTTGAGTGACCCGAATGATTTGTCACATGCTGCTGTGAGCCATTTAGATTTCTCCTGCAGTGTGACATAATGGCTGGAGAATGCAATTAGGGGGCTATCCATCGACAGAGCCCCCTCACACTACTGGCAAAGGGAAAGCTCACGTGAAGTGTTGTGGTGTTGGTTGTGGGGAGCAACAAAAATATTTACATTTTCTCCCAAGCGACAAGATAAGAAGTGGGTGGCTCAATTTTATCTTTGGCAAGGTTCCATCTGCAGTCGGCAACCATCTCATGGTGTGTGCAAACCAGAGGTGGAAAAACCCGGGTGCAGAAAGTAAAAACCCTGCCACGTTTTTGCTCCAGCCAATTCAATGAACCAGCTGATCCTAATTACCACATCCCCTAAGCCAGGTTGATGAGCTAATTGGTGAAAATCACCTGTGTTGAGAGCACAGGCAGAAGGAAAACCTAAGCAGGACTTTTACTCTGTCAATCCAGTTTTTCTACCTCTGGCGCAAACCACTTCACAGCCGACTGCTCCGTTAGGGTGGGGAGGCGTGGTCGACAACAGCTTATTTGCATTAAAGTGGGCCAGAGCCCTAAACGGCACACTGTAACAGTGACCGCATCTGGCAAGAAACAGCTAGTGAAATCTGTTTGGATGATTGTGCAAATAACCTCATGAACATGTTTTTTATAGCCCATAGACCAATTCTAACTGGCATATGAAGAGGTTTAATATGCCCACTTTAAAGAACAACATGTTTTATTTTCACTTGTCCTTCCAGCAGGTGCATACCTGTCAACTTTGAGGCTTGAAAAAAAGGGATATTTCCCAGATTTTTAACTCAAAATAAGGGAAAATTTCGGAAAGTCATACCCTTCACCAAAAGTGGGTGTGTAGTTGAATGGGGGGCAATTTTCTATCTAGTATTTGTGATTTCCTGTACTCTGGTGCATGTTGGTGATAGCCAAGACCCAAACTCAATATGCTTATGGTTTATAGAGTGCATTTGTGAATAAACTATACATTTATTTTTATTTGCTTTCAGTGGTACCAGTTATTTCCCAAATTAAGGGCTAAAATACGTATCTTATGTTAAAATAAGAAAGGTCATTATATAACCAGTCAATAAATTCAATTCCATTGCAATTTATGGTTTTAGCATAGTCATGGCCTTGGAACGATAGATAGATAGATAGATAGATAGATAGATAGATAGATAGATAGATAGATAGATAGATAGATAGATAGATAGATAGATAGATAGAGTAATAAAGAGATAAAGAGTAATATAAGATACGAAACCAAGAGTGATTTAAAATGGGTAAGTTTCAGATAGAAAATAAAATAGACAATGAGTGGATAAAACAGTTAATACACCAATTAGTTTACACTAGGCTATTTATGAGGTCTTAGCCAGGACATACTTAATGTAAACATGTGTAGCTTACCTTTGATTATTTGGGAGGCTTTCGTTTTCCCCATGGAAAATTTCTTTGCGAGGGAAGAGTCTGGGAACATTCCAGCCACACACTTGTTGAAATCATCAAAGAAAGAGAGGCTAATGTTTTTCTTAGCTATTAGCATCGCCATCTTCACCTCAGACCTAATCAGTGTTGCCAGATACTGCTGACGTTTTCCAGCCCAAAATATGCTCAAAACCTGCCAAAATGCACTTGAAATCACCCAATCTGGCAACACTGGACCTAATCACTTGCTCAGCCTTGCCTCCGGACATAGTTATGTAATTACTGATGCCTGAGAGGGCGGGGGCATGAATTCATGGCTCGACTTCCTGCTGTAAACTCCGGTCAGAGGCGCGTCATGAATTCTAGACCTACCGACTTTTTTATATTGTGAAAATACGGGACTTTTATATAATGTGAAAATACGGGATATTTTCGGGGAAAAAAAACAAACAAAAAAAAAAACGGGAAGACAACGGGAAATAAGTCAAAATAAGGGATTTCCCGGAAAAAACGGGAGGGTTGACAGGTATGAGCAGGTGCATGATGTCCACATGAGGCGTTCTGTGACCCTTCGTGCCCTCCCGGTGTACTTGTGTGAGGACCCTCAGTTCTTTCAGACTTGGAATGTAAGTCTTCAGTATACTGACAGAACTGTTAATATTGGCAGCTGCTAAAAAGATCCCTGGTTAGTAGGACCGTAACGGTACATGTATTCGTATCGATACCGATCGGTACGGGGGCTCGGTTAGGTACAAGGCTGCGCACGAATGAATACGCATTGTGTGTGCGGCACTTTAAAGTGAGGCTCTTTGAAGTGAAGGACGGGAGCCGGCTCCTCCTCATTGGGAGCCAATTGCAGGAGCCGCTTTAGTTTTTTTTTTATCCCCCCTTTGGTGCCTCACTGTCTCGTCTCTCTCCCTCATATGCCTGCTGCCTGTCGCACAGAGCCAATTTAGCTTTTTAGGCCACAACTGCTCTGAAATGATTCCATTTTCACATGTCTTCCAGATGGAGGAATCGGATGCACCAGCCATCTCTGATACCGCTGTGGCTATTCTCTCAGCAGTAACAGGGGCCGCAGATCCCATCTCACTTACTGCTGCTAGCTTTTCGATCATTCTCGAGGACAACCTTGTAATGACCGACATCCCCAACTTCTCAGATGCTTTTGCATCTGTTTGGGCTGATCTATGCACTCCACTTAGATTATCCTAAAAGATTAACAAACACCTTTACATTCATCCAGAAGGTCCTCATGGGCCTTGATGATGGCTGCCCTCTCAAACCAGCTCTCTTAAGCCTTCAAAATGATCTGAAAGAGTAGGCGGTGTGAAGGTGTGTGCGCGTGCATGCGTGTGCACGGAAGGGAAATTTTCGGAAAAGGAAGGTTTTGCCATGGGAGACCCACTATCAGCCATCATGTGCGGCTTTTTCATGGAAGATCTGGAACAGAAAGCACTCACTACAATACCAGCAGAATACAGGCCAACACTCTGGAAACGTTACGTGGATGACATACTAGAAAAAAGTGAAGAGGGGACACACTCAACAACTCACCGACCATCTCAACACCATAGACAATACCGGCAATATAAAATTCACACATGAAAAAACGGAGCAGTCAATAGCATTTTTGGATTTAAAAATACATCATGGGCGGCACGGTGGTGTAGTGGTTAGCGCTGTCGCCTCACAGCAAGAAGGTCCTGGGTTCGAGCCCCGGGGCCGGCGAGGGCCTTTCTGTGTGGAGTTTGCATGTTCTCCCCGTGTCCGCGTGGGTTTCCTCCGGGTGCTCCGGTTTCCCCCACAGTCCAAAGACATGCAGGTTAGGTTAACTGGTGACTCTAAATTGACCGTAGGTGTGAATGTGAGTGTGAATGGTTGTCTGTGTCTATGTGTCAGCCCTGTGATGACCTGGCGACTTGTCCAGGGTGTACCCCGCCTTTCGCCCGTAGTCAGCTGGGATAGGCTCCAGCTTGCCTGCAACCCTGTAGAAGGATAAAGCGGCTAGAGATAATGAGATGAGATGAGAAAATACATCACACAGAAGATGGGGACATCAAAATAAAAGTACACAGAAAACCCACACACACCGACCAATATTTAAACTGGACTTCCGAACACCCCATAATGCACAAAATATCAGTAGTCAGAACATTACATGAACGCACAGCAACAATTACAGATCCACAGGACAAAGAACAGGAAGAACAACATATACAACACGCACTGAAGGCATGTCAATATCCACAATGGGCAATATCCAAAGGGGCGGAACAGGTTAAGAACAACAAAACACAGAAGAAAGAGAAAAAACAAACTAACAAACAAGAACACAAGGGAGTAGTTACATTACCATACATTAGGGGAATAACTGAACGCATTCAAACAGCAATGAGGAAACATAACATTAACACACCTGTCAAACCATACACAACACTCCGTCAGATCCTGGTTCATCCCAAAGACAGAATACATCCGGACAACAGATGCAACACCATATATGAGATTCCATGTCAATTATGCAATAAAACTTACATTGGGGAGACAGGAAGGAGTTTCAACACAAGAAAAAATGAACATAAGAAAGAGTGCGAAAAGGAGACAGCTACAAGACAAACCCGAACAATAAAAGAAAAGGCACAACAGGAAAATAAGTCAGCCATAACAGATCATTGCAAAGAGAAAATCATATTATGGACTGGGGGAATGCCAGAGTCATCCGCACAGAAGATAATAAACATCAGCGCTGGATCAGGGAGGCCATGGAGATCCGTAAGCGAAGCCCGAGGACCATCAACCGAGATGAGGGAGCATACATGCTCTCCCATACCTGGAGTGCCATCTTGCAGGGGACGAACAGACAGTAGAAGGCGTGACCGACCTGTCAATCCAGACAGGAAGGCCACGCCTTCGGAAACATCAGCTGATAAAAGATGCGTCACCAATAACATCCGGTGACACTCTGAGGAAGACGACAGTCGTACGTCAAAACATGTCAGGTAAACAAACCCAAAAACTAGATGTCTGATAAAAAAGAAACAAAAAACTAAGAGAGTTTCATGATAATATATATACACGCACCATATTCGCCTTAATAAGCGCCCCCCCCTACCTTTTTCCAAGGATAAGCACCCCCCGGAGATATATATATATATATATATATATATATATATATATATATATATATATCTCCCAAAGACAGAATACATCCGGACAACAGATGCAACACCATATATGAGATTCCATGTCAATTATGCAATAAAACTTACATTGGGGAGACAGGAAGGAGCTTATTAGCGATCCTTTTTTTCTAAAAATTTACTAAGCGCCCAGGGCGCTTATTAAGGCAAATACGGTATCTATTTTCAAGTTCATTTAATTATAAGTTTATAAAATTCTTATACCATGTGTATACATTAGGTTCAATTTGCGAGTGAAAATGCCTGTGAGGCAGGACCAACGTAAAACAGCTATGACAAATGCAGAAAGAATGAGAAAGTACAGAGAGAAACTAAAACAAGAAGGAAAGTATGAAGAGGTGAAGAGGAAAGATCGTGAAAGACAGACAGAGGAAGAACAGAAGAAAATCAGAACAACTGGAAAGAGAGAGAAAACTAGCTGCCATTAGAGGGAAGAGGTACCGAGAGAAGTTGAAGCTGATGGGTGTAGTAAAACAGACCCCAACCATTAAAACAAGAAATGAAAAGGAAAAAATGAGAAAATACTGGAGAGAGAAAAAAACAACAGTCACGGCAAACCAATCTGCACAAAAGAAAAGGCGCGTGAGAGAGTATGATAGAGCCAGAGCTAAAAAAATCATCTGGTAGCCATCCACTGTTTACTGACCAAGATGACGTTACATCCCAGGAGACACGTGGCTATTGTTCCAAAGAAGCCCTAAAGAAAGCAACTCAAAAAGCCAAAAAAAGGATACCAAGTGATTCAAGTAAATTTGCTGAGGTGATAGCACACATGGTAGGAACTGCATCCCCAGGTAAAAAAGCCGCATTGAATAAATTAGGAATCACATCTTCACAACCATCCTGTAATGCTACAACAGTTCAAGACAATCTGAGAAAAACAATAGAACGACTGAAGAATGATCCTAAAAAATCAGCTAAGAAAGATAGAAGAAAGCTTGTTCTGGTTTGCATTTCAAGAAGATGTAAAGGTGCCATGCGATTGAGGAGGAATCTTGGGTTGAGGTATTCATACATGAAGAAACTCTAACATCGCGGAGGAAGAGATTACAGATACAAGAAAACGAAAAGACGCATTATGTGACAGAGAGATAAAAGAAGTACAAGACTTCTTCATACATCCAAGCATTTCCAGAATTGATCCTAATGTAAAAAAAGTGGACAAAGGTAAAAACAGTACCTTCTATATGACAAAATCCTTGAAAGAAGCACACAAAGATTTTCAAGACTCAAGAACATCTGTGAAAATTGGAAGATCGAAGTTTGCATCCTTGCGACCAAAATATGTCAAAGTGAAATCAAAGCAGCCAATGAACCAATGCCTATGTGAATATTGTCTCAATGTGGAGCTGAAAATAAAAGCTGTCGGAGCTAAAGTTGGGTTTTTTACAAAGTTTGATGTGCTTAATGCCACACTGTGCGAGAGGAGCGTTGGTAACCGTTATCACAAACCAGAATGTATCAATAGAACCTGCAGCTTATGTGGATCCGGTATGCTGAGAAGACAACTGACAGACAACTTAACAAGCAGAGACATAACTTGGCACGAGTGGGGAGATGATCCGAACTCTAATTCAAAAAAGCTGAATATAGTAACAGATTCCACATCTACTTTTATTCAGAAATTCTGTTCTGAGGTGGATTTCCTGGCCAAACACATCTTCACCACACAGTGGCAGGCTGACCAGTACAAATATATTTCATCAACAGTGCCAGATCACTGGGTTGTGTCTGTTCTTGATTTCGCCAAAAACTGTGTGTGTGAATTTCAAGATGAGCCTCAATTTGTACATGACTCGCTGAAACATATCACAGTTCATCCAGTTGTGTCTTTCTTCAGATGTCCAACTGCAACGTGCAATGAAATTGCTCGTCACGACGTTGTTTTCCTATCTGATGACATTGGACACAATGCAGATGCTGTTTTGAAGTTTCAAACAATTACATATAAATACCTTAGAGAAACACTTGGTCTGAGCATTTCCCACATTGTCGAATTTACAGATGGGTGTGCGGCCCAGTACAAGAGTAAAGTTCCTTTCTACCACATTTCACGCTCCGAACAGACGTTTGGATGTACACTTCAGCGTTGCTATTTCGGAAGTCGTCATGGAAAGGGGCCAGCTGACGCTGTCAATGGAACTGTCAAATCAGTGTTGTCAGAAGCTGTTAGATGCAGAGAGGCGTTGGTGTATGATTCAGCGTCTGCCAAGGAACTCCTGACCAGAAAAATGTCCAAGCCCATTGTTGCAGATGAATGTCAACATAAAAACATGACATTTATCACTGTAGGTGGAATAAGACGCCATGCAAATCATTCACTTCATACAGTCAAAGGAACTTGCTCTCTTCACTGTGTTGCTTCTGTTTCACCAACGGTCATCAGTACAAGAAATCTGGCCTGTTTTTGTGTAAATTGCTGTGCCGAGCAACTTGAATCCTGTTTAAACAAAGCTTATGTTGATCCATGTAAAATTGCACATCTTGATGGTAAGGTCACAGAAGAACATAGCACACAACATGCTGACGCTTTAGAAAGGTAATACATATTCAAATATCCAGCAAATTTCCTTGTTATGTGTAGTTATTGACATATTAAAATAGCTCTGTCATGAATTTAGTGTTGCAGTTTTTCTATAAACCTGTCTCATGTATACAATTTCTATTTACCATCCTAATTTATAAACAGCCATGGAAATAGAAGCAGAGAAACCATACTGACAGACAGGGATGAACATGATCCTTTATCCAGGTATTATTTTCATTTTCTAATTCAATACATGTAAGGGATATATAATATGCATGTGTGAACAGCATAATTTCTTCACTAGCTTTTACTTTGTATCAATTCTTTCATATTTATCTATAACCATATTATAAAGGCATTTTTGTGACATATGGATCTGATCATGGTATGTAATATTGTTTTAGTTCGGCGATTCTATCAAACGAATATAATTCGGATTTGACCCTGGTGGCAGACGAAAATGTAATGACTAAAGGTCAAGTGCATGAGATGAACTCTAGGTATGAAAAGTTTCATGAATGTTTTACCTGATTCAGTGTATATTGATGAAAGTCGCGTTTCATTTATCGAATCTTGTCATTCTGTATATTCTTATGATTGTTTTAGCTCAGAGATCCTACAAGACGGTTTTTATTCTGATTTGACCCTCAGAGCCAACAAAGATACAATGACTAACTGTGAAACAAATTATCTGAATTCTAGTTATGCATATTTTGATTAACAACTTATCAAATTTAATGTATATTGATTTGTATACCATGATATATGTTTCTGATCATTCTGCATGTTTTTTTTATTGCTCTAGCTCAGAGATTCTATTGAATGATTTTCATTCGAATTTGACCCTGACAGCCAACGAAAATGACATGACCAGCTGTGAAATGCTCCAACTGAACTCTACGTATGGGTATTTCCATTAATTGTTTACCCAAAGTGATCTATCTATCTATCTATCTATCTCTTATCTGTTTCTTATCATTCTGTACCAGTATGTTGTTTTAGATCACAGACTCTATTCAATGATTTTCAAACTGATCTGATCCTGACAGCAAATGAAAATTCCATAACCAATTTCCAAATAATTCATCTGAACTCAAGGTATGAATATTTTCATTTCCTTTCTACCTGATTATGGTATTGATGCTGTATATGTATCTGATCATTCTGAATGTTTTTTGTGATTGTTTTAGCTTGGAGGTTCCATCAGATGGACTTCAGCCTGATTTGACCCTGACAGGAAATGAGAATACCTTAAATGATGATCACACAATTCATTTCAACTCTAGGTATGAATATTTTCATTATTACTTGATTAAATATTGATTTAACTGATGTAAATAAGTTTTCATGCATGTATCTGTTCATTACATTTATTTTGTCTTGTCATTGTTTTAGCTTGGAGGTTCCACCAGCTGCAGACGAACTTCTCTGATTTGATTGTGACAGAAAATGAAAATACCTTAAATGGTCAAACAATTCATTTCAACTCTAGGTATGAATATTTTCATTATTACTTGATTCAATATTGATTGAACTGATGCAAGTAAATATTCATATATGTATCTGATCATTACGTATATTTTGTCTTGTAATTGTTTTAGCTCGGATGTTCCTTTAGATGCCACAAATGAAAATACCTTGACACATGGACAAATAATTCAACTCAACACTAGGTATGAAAGTAATCATTACCTTTTTACCTGATTCAGTGTATAATGAATTGATATTGTATACTATATGAACCCGGGGCCTCGGTGGCTCAGTGGTTAGAGTGCACAGCTCAGCAACATGAGCTGTCACCTCTGGCCTGGATTCGATTCCCGGTAGAACTGGGTTGAAAATCCGGATGCATGTTGCATGGCTTGCCAGTTGCCCACGGAAGGTAGGTAGTTTACGCCAAGAAATTGGCGGTTTCCTCCACCCATAAAACTGGCCATTCTACATTACCACAGCTGTTGATAAAGGACGAAAATGGAATAAACAAACAAAAACTGTGAACCTGATCATCCTGTATGTTTTTATGATTGTTTCATATTGTATGTTCTATCAGATGTAATTCAATTTGATTTGACCTAAAACAGCTAATGAAAATATCACGACTGATGGTGACATAATTCACCTGAACTTTTGGTAAAAAAAATGTACGTATATTTTGCTTGATTCAATGTATTGCAATGTAATTTGTGAATGTGATCACTCTGTTTTAGCTCTGATGTCCTATCAGATGATTTTCATGCGGATGCAGCATTAACCACAGATGATGTCAAAAGTCAAATTCTTCCACCGAAACCTAGGCATGAATATTTTCACTACATTTTTATTTATATCAATGTATAGGTATGTTTTATCATCATTTGAAATGTACACTAGGTTCTGTATTCAAATGTAACAACTGTACTTTCAATGTTTTACCCTAAAAAATCCTTTATACAACACAGGTATCCAAATGGAATCTTTGAGTGTGTCCCATGGCACACAATTATTTCCAGCTGTTGTAAGTCAGAGTATTCAAATTTGAATTTTGTTCATTGTTCATTTTTTTTATCAATGAGACTAATAATAACTTTGATTTACCATTGTTATTGTTGACAAAATTGACAAATGTTCAAAGTCCAAACTTGGTTTTACATTGTATTTTCATTTCTTTCCCTGCCAAGTTTAATATTGAGCAGGGTAATTTTAGGAAAATTAACCTTAGTTTGAGTTCATCATTTTCTAACAAATAACTTTCAAATTTTAAATATTGATCGCTGAAGAAATATTATATTAACGAAAATCATATTTTGATGAAGATTAAATTTTTTCATTGTTGTCAATATATTCATTCAAGGTTAAAGAGTGGCCATGGGTAGCATTTCTGAAAAAAAAACAAGAATATGAAGAATGGATATGTTACTGGGGATATCTGCCACACAATTATGGAGTCCGATGTCTCCAAGGTCCTGGAGGTTCCTGACATCAAAATGATAGGATGTCGGACATACCATCAGTTCAAAGGTATTAATGACAGCATGTTTCAGTTAATCTTGTAATAGATATGGCTCAAAGATTATATATAATTTCAAAATATATATCAATGTGTGTGTGTGTGTGTGATGTTATATCCTGTTATGGTATTCTGATATAACTATCTTGAGTTTTTGGGTTTATTTTTCAGATGAGGACCTGTGATTGTTTTGCAGTCAAGCATATATGTTATTGTTATGAAAAGTTAAATAAAAATATTCATACAAGAATTTTGTTATTGTTTTTTTTTTAACAAAAGCATGTATATTTTGAAACATTTACAAACACTGGGAAAACAGTTTGCTTGTTCATGAATTTGTATTTTGTAGGATTTTTAAGTTAAACCAGGAGTTCTTAGCTATGTTTTTACAAAAAGATCTGTAAACCCTTAAAACACATATTTTGAATTTTAACAAGAGATAATGTAATGTTCAAAATATGATTGTACTTCGAAAAAGAACATAAATGAAGTGTACCAGCGGTTGTGGTAAATAGCTCATGATTCTATACAAATGACTTTGGTCAGTTTTCCTACATTATATAACTGAATCCTAGATATATACATATAAACTCATATTTCGACTAATTGTGAACCTCTTAAACCTATATTTTGATAAAATCTGAACATCCAAGAAGCCCATATTTGCCATCTTTTACCCATTAAAAACCCTAATATTTTGGATATGTAAGTCTGGGAGGCCTAGTTTAGAAACTGTGAAAGATGTTCTGTTTAACTGTAATCAAAACAAGGAAGGAATTATAATTTGATAAGCCTATGAGTTCCAAAATGATGTCTGTTACATTACTTCTGTTACGATTGTCCATCTCGCGTCTGTTACAAATTAATTACAATCTAGCTATATACCATGTTAATCTTATTGAAAGAACGTGTATGTTTATTCTACTACACATGTTTATTAATTATATTTGCTAAAACATCACCTTCCTATGTTTCAAAAAGCCAAAGTGTCTTTTTACATTTTTGTATCAGACAATGTCATTCTATTGGTGTCAAACATTATTAAAAAAAGCTGATGTAGATTGCTACATTAAAAAAAACCCTCACTGTTATATTCTAATATATCATTACTTTATCTATACATAATAAAATAGTTATAAAATAATTCTACATTGTTAAAATTGAGAATCTATATGTCCACAACACTTCTGTTACGTTCTGACTTTGGCATATGTTTTTATTACATCTCAGAAAATTAAAGTTATCTTTTAACATATATCATTCATTAAAGATTACATGTTTTGTGACCTGATGGTAAAAAAAGAAATGGTTTTAGGTGAATTTTTAAAAATAAGTTAATGTCCCCATTTCAGTACCCATAAGCGTGGAATCACTCATATATAAATACATAATTATATAAATCATTATAAAGTAATATCCTATTACCGCTTGTTCACGTAGGCTATGGTGCAGGGACGTGCTAGTGAACATAACATGTGGTTACACAAATACAGTATGCTACTAATAATAAATTTTGACTTCATTTTTTTTAGCCTAAAATATACTTTTAATGTAAAATTTGTCATGTTGTTCAAACAAATAGCCACTATTAACGACTTCAGTCGGGAAATATTGCACCTTATCAAACGGCAGTGAAGCGCAGACTTCGGCAGAAGTCAAATAACTTTAATCTGGTAAATAGCCTACTTTCAGACACAAAATGGTCCACTCTAAGCCATAATGTCAAACCAAAGGGAAGAATGAAGGTGATTCTGATAAATGTAAAGACAGTAAAAAAAACAATATTAAAATCATGATTTTAAAAGCTGGTGCAATAATTCAAACACTAATAAATTGGAAAAATTAGCGCGTTCAAGTGCGCACTAAAGGCCGAAACGCATCTTCAATTGATATGGTGTAAATAAACAATGAGTAATAGCTTAAGTGTAGTTTCTTCTCATAATTTGAATACTAGTGTTTCATTGTTAGAGCTGATTAATATCTTGCCGTGATCAGTGAGTGCTCGGGGAGGTTCATTTCCACCTGCACTTTGCGCAGCTCATTTCTCCGAAGCCAGCTGTGCGCAAACGCAGTGTTGACTGCTCGGCAAACTCCAAACGCTCGGTCTGTACTGGCCCTCTGTTGCGCAAGCGAGTTGGTTATGGCCAGGTTCAAATTGTGCCCAAAACAACTTAACCACGGCCATTTCAATTGCCTGATGGCTGTGACAATATTCGCCCCGTTGTTACACAGGCGATCTTTTTCTCCTCCATTTTCCATTCTGCAAGTGTCCCGCGCAATGCGTCTTCTAAATTGTCCGCTGAATGTGTCTCTGGCATGAAACTCGTCTGCAGGCATTTGGACTGCATTGCCCACTCTCGGTCCACATAATGTACAGTGGCTGACATATAGGGCATCATGTTGCAGCTGGACCACATATCCGTTATCAAGACCAAATATTCCACATCACCTAGCGCTTTTTTCTTTACGTGCCAAAGCCTCGGATGAGTATCTAATACTTTTAATAATAATAATAAATTTAATAACGTGGTATTAAAATCCCCCCCCCCCCCCGCCCACGATATGATAGTCCATCACGATGTTTGCACTGTAAACATCGGCGATGCCAATTAAGGGGACATCGCACAGCCCTATAGGCTACCACGTCCATCAATCGGTAAGTCTGATGTTCCCTTTTACTGGACTACGCATGTGCATCTGACCCATAGTGAGAACACCCGAACGTGCTAGAATGTTCTCGCAGCTCCATTCCACTCTCGACTTCTGATAGGAACGTCACGTTTGCGTCCTCAAGTTAGCGCTAACGCTAGTTGTGTTTTAAAAGAGCTCTGTTTTGTTTTTGTATATTTTGACCTTATATTAACTGTTTCTACTTTTTTTTTTTTTTACATTATTCCTCATTATTTTTGTCCGTTCCCCCATTTATATGAACACATGAGTAACAACCACCACTCCACGTGTTGTGAAGGTGAGCCTGGCCAATGGCTAACTAGCATTAGGCTAGGCTAGTGCTATTAAGTGAGTTACATAGACATTTTCCATCTTTCCATTTTCCATCTTATGGACATCTTACAAATGTTTCAATGCAAGTTTAGTTTGTGTGGGAAGGAATTTGATAAAGTCTGAGTATACACAGCACATTAAGTTGCACATCAATAGTGCAAATTATAGATTTGCATGTGGAGTGCCTGAATGCTCCAGACAGTATGCAAAACTCCCTGCTCTCAAGGCTCATATGTACCGAGACCACAAGGCAGTCACACCCTCTAGCAGTAGTAGTGGTGATAATCTAGTGTGTACTCCTTTGGCGTGCGATATATGTGCAGTACGGCGTGAATCATCTTCACTTGTAATTCACTTGGTCTCATTTACACTGTGGATTACACGTTGAATGCCCTTTTAGAGGATGCAATGCAAGGTTTTCCGTTTTGTCCAGTTTTGCGTCTCATGTCTCTAAGAAGCACCGCAATGACCGTGTTGAACATGAAAACCCCTGTAGTGTTGAAAGACCTGATGCCAGTGAATCGATGAGAGAGTGAAATATCTGTTAGCAATTATTCTGATGAGCAAGAAGTACCTCTTGCTGTTGATGAATCCCTCTTTCTACAGAATATTACACTTTTCTATTTAAAACTCCAGGCTAAACTACTCTTGCTGGCACCTGTGATTCAAGCCATTATTGACGGATACCAAGATGTCCATGATTTTAGTCTAACTAATATGCTGAACACCTTGAGTCAGAAGTTAACTGCCCTAGGAATCCCAGAGGCCACAATTGTTGACATAGACGAAATTAGAAAAGATGACATCTTAACAGCCTGTAATAGTGGTCTGAGCACAGATCAGAGGAGAAAGACAGCTTTTAAAAAGCATTTTAATTATGTTGAGCC
Source organism: Neoarius graeffei (assembly GCF_027579695.1). NCBI lineage: Eukaryota > Metazoa > Chordata > Actinopteri > Siluriformes > Ariidae > Neoarius > Neoarius graeffei. Next base: position 43,391,371 of record NC_083576.1, read on the forward strand.
AGTGTCATTTATTAGGAATTAATGAGAAAGGTAAGGAATCATTTGCCCAGTATGTTCCTATTAGAGAGACATTGGCAGCACTTTTTAAAAGCAAGTCTATGCAAGAGCAGTATGCTGCAACACGTTGCAAACGATCACCACAGGTCATTTTACAGGACGTAGATGATGGTAAGGGAGTTCAGTGTAACCCCTTATTTAAAGCCGATCCATCTTCTCTAGGTATAATTCTTTATCAGGATGCATTTGAGGTGGTGAATCCGCTTAGCTCCTCTAAAAAGAAGCATAAAAGATACTCTGTGTACCTCACGCATACTGATATCTTGCCGCACAACAGATCTGCCATCGATAACATGCAGATGGTTCTCCTGTGTAAGGAGCAAGATTTTAGGTATTTTGGGATGGACAAGGTGTTTGAGCCCCTTATGCCGCTTTTCCACTACCAACGCGGCTGAGTTGGGCTGAGCCGTGTGGTGCTGAGTTGGGCTGAGTCGAGCTGAGCGGGGCTGTTGGAGTTGCATTTCGACTACAACCACGCTGAACCATGCTGGCTGGAAGTGGGTGGACACATTGGGTGGAGTTAGCGAAAGTGGGTGGACGTCACGTGATGTCGTTAGGCGGCGCAAACAGTGACATCAGTGATCTTTTAAGCAGTAGTCTCACGACCCGGATAGTAAACAATAAACATGGAGTCGTTAGTGTTGCTGGTCTTGGTGCTGTGGCTTGTTGTCACCGACAACGCCAACAGATACTGGCAAGAGCGTATAGATGAGGTGAGGCGCATAAGGCTTCATAATTCTCGTAATTCATAATTCTTCTTCTTCCGGGTTTACGGTGTTTACAGATCCCAGCGTGCTAGCGGGGCGTGTGTGGAAATGTGAGGACACTCCTCCTCACCCATCAGTGCACAGGGGAGTGTCTCCTCACGCCCCTAGCCCCACTCGGCTCGGTTTGGCTCGCTTCAGCCCTACTCCAAAACCGTGCGAGTTTTGGGTGCTAAGCAGGGCTGAAGCGAGCCGAGTCGTGCTGCTCTAAGGTAGTCGAAACGCGAGCCGTGTCGAGCTGAAGTGAGCTGAAGCGAGCTGAAGTGAGCTAAAAAAGGGTAGTGGAAAAGGGCCATTAGAGATCTTAAAGCACTTGAGGAGTCTGGCGTGGAGATCAACAATGGACAGGCTGTCAGAGGTCGACTCTGTGCGATTTTAGGTGACAATTTAGGGTCTCACAGTATTGGTGGATTTGTGGAGAACTTCAGTGTGAGCCACTACTTTTGTCGATACTGTGATGTGAAAAGGTCACAGTTTGAGGGTTCTCCATTAGTTCGTGGCAACAGCCGTACACCAGAGTCATTCTTGAAACATGTACAGGAATTGGGAAAGGGTGACCTTATTTCTGAATGTGGTGTCAAATCTGACTCTCCCTTTAACCAACTGGTATTCTTTCATGTTTGCCAGCCTGGATTGCCCCCATGTCTGGGCCATGACCTGTTCGAGGGCATCGTTTCCAGTGACCTTAGTTTGATGATTGGCCTTCTAGTGTCTGAGAATCATTTCCCCTACACCCAGCTCAATAGGAGCAAAGAGCAATTCAACTACAAAGGAAACGATGCCCTGGACAAACCAGCCGATGTTTCCCCAGGTAGCAAAAGGCTTACGGGTCATGCAGTCCAGAACTGGTGTTTTCTGCGTCTGCTCCCTCTACTGATAGGTGATCGCATCAGAAATCCATGTCACAATGCTGCCTGGAAACCACAGTGCTGCTGCTCAGGGAAATTGTAGAGCTGATTTGTGCACCAGTAATAACTACTGATCAAGTTTCGCATCTTAAGATAGTTATTGAGGAGTACGTCTTCTTTCGCAGACAGCTTTTCCCCAATGAGCCTCTAAAGCCGAAACACCACTACTTGCTCCATTATCCAGACCTCATCATCCACTTTGGCCCACTAATTCGGCTTTGGACCCTCCGTTTTGAGAGCAAGCATACATTCTTTAAAAGATGTGCTCAGAAATTGCAGAATTTTAAGAACATCTGCAAGACCGTTGCCGAGAGACATCAGCACTTGCAGGCATACCTGAGTGCAGGTGAAATGTTTCAGCCGTGTGTATTGCTGGAGAAAGAAATGCCATTCTATGTGAACGATTACAATGTCAAAATCCAACAGGCTGTTAGTGGTTTGCATTTCGAATCTAACAATGCAGTAGCATCTCACACAGTCACAGTGAAGGGCACCTCATACAAAAAGGGAATGTTTGTTTTGCTGCAGAGAACTGAAGATGAACTTGAGGTTGGTAAGATAGAGCTGGTCATAGTGCACAGTGACTGTGTCTTTTGTCTCAGAAAAAACATTGTTTTGTGAAGTTGAGGGATATGGGGGTGTATAGTGTTCTGGGGACACCCCAAGATGAATTTGCTTGTGTGAGGTATGATGATCTACTGGATTATTATCCTTTGCCTGCCTACAATATGTGTGGCATTACAATGATCCGTCTCCATCACTCTTTTGCAGAGACATATGGCTTCAGCACAAGATGAACGCAGGACGGCTGTCCTGGCAGTGCTCCCGGGCCTTCCCGCTGAAACACTAAGCACCTTGATGGGAGGCCTGGAAGACCTTGGTGTGGAGAGCAAGGAAGATATGAGCCTTCTAAGTGAAGAGAATCTTCTGCCCTTTCTCCGTGTGGTCCAGTCAAGAAAGCTTCTCCGTGCCTTTTCATCTCAAGGTACTGTAACCATAGGTTGGCTGTGTCTTGTTCAAACACACTTAAACTGTGTTAACACTGTTTTTTGACAAATAAATGGTTGCTAAATTAGAAGTGAATTTAGAAGTGTAGGAGATCGCTGCAATGCTTAGAAATAAAAATCAAAACATTGAAAGGGGTGTGAATGTATGTTATGAATTTAATATTCTCTTTGTTCTCTTCCTTACATCTTACATGGTTCTATTTCGTTTATTCTTTCAAAAAGACAAAAAAAAAAAAAAACTAATCCTGTTGAGCTGGCACCTTGCCGTGGTGGATTAGCTTGCGTGTCTCTTTCCATGTCAGCTGTTGACATTTGACATTTTCGTTTCACTATTGGTGAATTGATTTGGTAGACACCAGACAAAGATCAGCTCTTAATCATTTATCTTTGCCATAATCTCATCTCACTACACGTTTTACACAAATATCTGTATGTATGTGGCAAATGAATGTTCTTGTATTTTGTGTTGAATTTAGGGAGACTAGTGATTCGGAAACTGCTTGGAGTACACCCCTAATCTCTTAGCTGTGCAATCTCTAGACTTAGTTTATGGTACATTTGGTAGACTTTTTGTATGGTGAAAATGTGATGGGTGTTTAATACACCATAGTATGTATGGGTCATAATGGAGTAATGATAAATATTTTTTCAGGTTCCTTCTCAGCCCTATCTCCTCCTGGGTCTCCAGAACCATCTTCAACCTGTTCCCCTGCAGGGAGTCCACAACTCTCCACACCTGGGACACCCTGTACATCAAGCCCAACTCTGCCTTCACCACGCACATCATGGCCTGGAAATTTCAAGGTTTGTGGAGGGCTGATCTTAATCCGTTTTACTTGTTAGGTATGCACATAGATGCAGTCGGCACCTTTGGCCTGCCCCAGCGAGGACGAAAGGCGGAGTCATCGAGGGGGAAAACATTTACTTGTACATACATGGGTTTCTCCGTTTGCAAACAGCCGCGCTGCACGCGCATCCAGAGATGCCAGAAATGCTAAGTGGCTAGGTGTTTAACATTGAAAGCCCCATTGGAGCAGTATAGTGTGTGGTTAGAACCTGTTTTCTAGTCGGCTGGCTGTTGTAGTTGTTTCCGTACTCCTACCGACTCCATTTGGAAGAACAAATGTCATCGTGTGTACATCAGAATAGTTTTATATGCGCTCTAAAGTTTTATTGTATCGCACCAAATCACGTGAGCGCAGCCTTTGAGTGACAGCAGCTTCCAAACAATCAGAGGCTGCATCTGATCCCGAAACCCCGCCTTGTAACCAGTGGCTACCACTGGGCTACAGAATATTATGTTATTTAGAGAGCATACCAAACAATTCCGAGCTACATGACAATATGTTCTCCTAAACTGTGTCAGCAAGAGTACAGAATCCACACAGGTGGATAAAACAGCCAGCCGACAACAGGTTCTCTGTGCAGAGCTCCAATGGGACTTTCAATCACAAAAATCTCTCCATTCAAGTCCTTTTTTCTTGCTGTTATGGGATTAAAACCCATGACTCATTGATTCCAAGACCAGCCAGGTTTTCGTATATTGTAACTAATTGTAACAAATCAAAGTATCATAAAAACATGTTTTAAGTTCAAGATAAGTTGGAATACTGCATGTTGAAATTGGCCGGAATTCTCCTTTAAGATAAATAAACTTCAGGATAAGTTCTCGCAGCAGGTTGCGTTATATTATCAGTTGGCTTTTTACAGTGATGCTACAGAATTCCTATCCTTGTGTCCCATTTATTCCACATTTTTTGTTTACATTCTTTAAGGTTAACTGGTCGAAGATGCCACAAGAGATCAGGTCAGCCATCACTAATTCCACCAGGCCAAATCCTGCCGCCAGAAGAGCAATGGTCAGAGAGCTGGTTGACCAAATGAGGGTGCACAATGCGAATCCCAATAGAGGGATCTGCATAAAGGTTGTAAATGAGATAATACATCAGTACCCTGCATGTTTTGGGGATGTAAATGATACAGTTGCTGGAGCATCACTCATCCAGCAGTTAAAAACTAGAATTGAACATGTCAACCGAAACGTCACATTGGCACGGTTAAGAAAGACTAAGCAGAGAAGTCCCCAGGCACGAGCAAATGGCGGACATCCTGTTGACCAGTATGGATGTGTCCAATGGGCACCTCAACAGCTCCCCTCAGGCGAGACCGAAGAAACGTCGCAAGGGATGAAGATTCAGATGCAGCAGCTATATGCCCAGGTAGATATAGTGGAAATTAAATGTTAATTAATATCTTACATCTTGGATGCACAAACTTATATTTTCTTTTTGTTGTTACCCCCCACCCAGGAAGGAATGTCAGGTGTGGAGAGAAGAGCGCTGCAGACTTGGCTCCAAGAAAAAACGTACATTCTCCAGCGCCGGGACCTAAATTGTGACCCACCACACAGCATCTCGAAGCTGAAAGAAAACTGGCCGTATCTCTTCTCCCTGCATGGCCTCTTCCAGCACTTGACCGAGCTGACGGGAGTCCCCATCCGAGAGAAGATGGCAGCCGCCATAAACGACAAGCAGCACAATACGTTGGAGTACTTTGCACAGCAGAAGACGCCAAGTGTAGAGAAGGCTGTACAAAAATACAGAAGTGGCAACCAGTCAATTTGCCTGGTCATGTGCCTGCTGGCCCACTTTAAGGAGCAGGATGATGGTATCTTCCTCATAGTTGATGTGAGTATAACTTGCATTACATATTCAACCACTCCCTCCCTTCACTCTGTCCTGCTACTTTTTAATTGTTAATAGGGCTTGGGATTGTGACTTTATCACCGCCATGGCGGACATGTTACCAGCTTGTTCCTTTGTTAACTCTGACCACTGCGCTGTTCATAGACGTACTCGCTCTCGTGCGGCCTAATTAGGGCCCGAGCCCTATAGGGCGAAGGCCCTATTGTTCTTGTAAGAGTTCACTATTATTATTCTTCCGTCTTCTTCTTCTTCTTCTTCTTTATTTTTCTCCGCTGTTGGGCCATTTTCGGGGCGCTTGCCATGCGCGAAAACGCACGAAATTTGGCACCAGTTCCGAGAATTGCCACCGCTACTCAGAACCAAAAGCCCAAACTTGGCCGGGGCTCAGGGCCTCTATAGCGCCCCCTAAGTCGTTGTGATTTTGGCCTCCCGCATTAAGGTGCCTGGTTGCCATATAGTTTGTAGTAGTGGCATGCAATTTGGTATGCATATGTATCTCACTAAGCCGGACAAAAATGTAATGCCAATGCATTAGCCACGCCCAACAGGAAGTGAGGTACTTTCACTTTTGTGCGAAATGCATGGCCACGAAGACGGCGCAACTCCTCCTAGACCGTTCATGGGAATGTCACCAAAATTGATACACATCATCTACAGACATGGCTGACAAAAGTTACTAAATACGTTTCACGTAGGATAAACCGTTCAGAAGTTATACGTCAATCAATTTTCACTTCAAAATTTTACATGCTAAAAAATTCATCACAAATCTTCTAATGGCTCAAAACTGCTCATACTTCACACGCAAATCACTCATTGGGCTTCTGACATGTTACCCAATTTCTGTGATATTTCGCCACTGGGGGCGCTATTTTTGGGCAAAAAATCCAATCTTTCCTCAAATTTGGTCAAACTTCACGGCCACCCTCTTACTACCTCCCATGTCATGTATACCGCATTTTGGGAATTTTCGTCCATGGGGGGCGCTGTTTTTGGCCGACGCAATTGCTCCAAAACGGGTTTTTGGTAAATAATTCCATAATGCTTTTCCTTCACACCACTACCTTGTGATAGTGCGTTCCTGTTGTAGACACTTATTTTTCCAACTCATAATCGCTCATGTACAGCATAGCGCCACCTTCTGACATGGGAAAAACCAAAAAATTTATTCTTCAAAAATCTATATCTCATCTTCTATTTACTCAATTGTCATCAAACTTCATACCCAAACTCTTCATAGCTCACCTGACATGTACGCCAAATTTTGTGCACTTTCGCCCCTGGGGGTGCTGGTTATGGCGGAAATGATATTGCAGCTTCTGATTTGTCAAACTTGGCAAGCAAACTCTTTTCAAGACCCTTATTGGGGCGCTTGCCATGGTCGACAACGCACGAAATTTGGCTCCTTTTTCTTAGACTGCCACCACTACTGAGAACCAAAAGCCCAGATCCAGGCGGGCCTCAGGGCCTCTATAGCGCCCCCTAACTCGTTGTGATTTTGGCCTCCCGCTTTAAGGTGCCTGGTTGCCATGTAGTTTGTAGTAGTGGCATGCCATTTGGTACGCATATGTATCTCACTAAGCCGGACAAAAATTTAATGCCAATGCTTTAGCCACGCCCAACAGGAAGTGAGGTAATTTCACTTTTGTGCGAAATGCATGGCCACGAAGACGGCGCAACTCCTCCTAGACCGTTCATAGGAATGTCACCAAAATTGATACACATCATCTACAGACATGGCTGACAAAAGTTACTAAATAAGTTTCACGTAGCGTAAACCGTTCAGAAGTTATACGTCAATCAATTTTCAATGCAAAATTTTACATGCTTAAAAATTCATAACAAATCTTCTAATTGCTCAAAACTGCTCATACTTCACACGCAAATCCCTCATTGGGCTTCTGACATGTTACCCAATTTCTGTGATATTTCGCCACTGGGGGCGCTATTTTTGGGCAAAAAATCCAATCTTTCCTCAAATTTGGTCAAACTTCACGGCCACCCTCTTACTGCCTCCCATGTCATGTATACCACATTTTGGGAATTTTCGTCCATGGGGGGCGCTGTTTTGGGCCGACGCAATTGCTCCAAAACGGGTTTTTGGTAAATAATTCCATAATGCTTTTCCTTCACACCACTACCTTGTGATAGTGCGTTGCTGTTGTAGACACTTATTTCTCCAACTCATAATCGCTCATGTACAGCATAGCGCCACCTACTGACATGGGAAAAACCAAAAAATTTATTCTTCAAAAACCTATATCTCATCTTCTATTTACTCAATTGTCATCAAACTTCATACGCAAACTCTTCATAGCTCACCTGACATATAGGCCAAATTTTGTGCACTTTCGCCCCTGGGGGTGCTGGTTATGGCACAAATGATATTGCAGCTTCTGATTTGTCAAACTTGGCAAGCAAACTCTTTACGGTATTTCGCGGGGACGCATGCCCACGCCCCCCCTGGCCGCTGGCGCGAGGGCCCGTCGAGGCCGCTTGCGGCTTTAATTTTACTTACTATTTGCTATCTATACTATTATTATTATCCTACCTGCTGGGGGAGCAACCACGGAGACCAAGTAAGTTATTATTTAGATATTGTAATACTCCACTGACTGATTAGCCTGGCCATCAGACTGCCATCTATACTGGCATCATACATTGAAGCTGATTTGCCTCTTAGTGTTGAGTACAACCTCAGTTTCGCCTGATGGATGTGGTTCTGCCTTGCTCCACACATACATCTGGGAGAGTGCTGTGTTGGATTTGTTTTCAGAAGGAGTGGCCTTGCCACCAATAAATTCCTTCAAAACTGTTCTCTGTTCGTCTTTTAAAGACGCAATATGTTGTAGATTTGACAATACAGTTGAAATTACAGTGTCAATGCTGATGCATCACTTCCACCATTGCTGTCCTACTTTGAGGCTCCCCAAATAAGTGAGGAGCTAATGTGAAGAGCTAAGCCCCCTTGTGAAGGTTTGCAGAATCACCTATATCTGGCGAGAGCCAGGTTAGAGTACTAATGACAGGTCTTGTTTTCTTTGTTGTGGTGTACTCAACTTACTCATGGTTACCTTATTGTTTTTCTTCTCCAGCCCTCTGCCACAACTGCAGACATTCACACATCAATCGCCCCATGCACACCTCGATTAATTGTACCAGGTATAATTTTTCCTTATTTTGTAGAAGTTCTTAAAAGAGTGCCTGTGGTTGAGGGAAGCTCTATTTAGTGTTCTTTGACAGTGTGTCGCTCAAAGTAAATCGTACAGTACATTTGTGAGATTAAAGGATGCATTGTAGGTAGCTCTAGTGTGCTGTGTAGTTATGTTGTTGATGGATTTCAGGTGAACTTCTACATGCCGACACGTAGTACATGTCCATCGAAGGCGTGTGAGTGAGTGAGTGAGAGAGAGAGAGAGAGAGAGAGAGAGAGAGAGAGAGAGAGAGAGAGAGAGAGAGAGAGAGAGAGAGAGAGAGAGAGATGGGGCCCCATAGCAGCCTGCTGCATGGCTTAACTGCTATGTTTGCGGCATATTATGTCTAACCTGCAGTATCCTACAGAAGCAGCAGCCACCCTAGAATTCATCCAGAGGTGTGTTTCAATTGCACTAGCATTAAAATGCCCATTGCCAAAACTTGTTCTACTGTACACACATACACGCCACCACATTTCTCTCTTCCTAACACACAAACACCCACATACACACACAGTAATCTCTTCCACTGAAATGCATCAGTATTTTTATTTATTTCAATAATTAAAGGAGAATTCCGGGCCATTTCAACGTGCAGTGGTGACGCTACCCTTGACTTGACGCTTTTTTTGTTCATCCCTTTCCGTGATCCTTGCCTGCTAACTGGGGGGCATACTGGGTTTATTTTTTACATAGTGGTTGAAGTGTCTTAACTTACTCCAAATATCATCCCAAAAGTTACGCAACATCAACAGACACCTTGCAACACAACACTTAACTTTTTGGAATGATATTTTGAATATGTTAAAACATAGTACAACTGCATGTTGAAATTGGCCAGAATTTCCCTTTAATTATTTGCCCACTAGACCCTCTACACCTATTGCCAGTAGGTTATTTGTTATTACCAACATGCACAGCCCAATTGTGTTTTTCCCCTCTGTCTTTTCAGAGCCTTTTGTGGCATTAACACCCAGACAGGCAGCAAGACCGGGCAACGACGGGGGCTGAACGCACCAGTGTGCACTTTGTTGCGAAAAATGTTAGATTTTCAGTTGGTGGGTTGCCTGTAAACTGGTGAGTGCTGGGGTTGGGTAGAGAGGGAGTTGGTGTAGCCACCACCACTCAAAACAAATAGGAGGTCTCTCTCTCTCTCACACAAAAATAAGTTTGTAGTGTTTATGTTAAAGGTCCCATATGTAATTTTTTAGTACAACCCCAAAACAGAAAAAGTTGGGACAAATGGAAAAAATTGTGAATAAAAAACAAAATGGTATATTGAATTGAAAATTCTTGTGGGTGCTTATGGCCATCTCTCTGACCCAAGTTCATCCTGTTGGCAGGGCGACTTAGCGCATGCCACTGCTTGGCCCCTCATTGCTGCTTGCAGCTATATTTCTGTTTTGGGGTTGTACTAAAAATTACATATGGGACCTTTACAGTTTTTCTAGATTGCTAACACACATTTTCTGAAAACATGTCTCACATTCTCAAAACTCTACACACAAACCCGAAAAAAAAAAAAACAACTCACAATGGGCAAAACACCTCACTTCTCCTGCAAAATAATTAACTTTCTTCTAAAAATGCTATTTTGTTGTCAGATGACACACACAGCCATCATTTCAATAGACACTCATTACAACCATTTGAGCTCCAATGTGCATATGGTACTATTGTAAGATGAGTGGAAACACAATGACCTAGGCCATTTTTTGTTCAGTGTCCCATTTACTACAGATGGTATGTGTGTTGTAAAATAATGAAATATTGCTTTTACAGTTTTTTCTCGATTGTTTACACACAATTCTGGGTACTTGAAGCACAATGATAACATGTCACTCATGTACCAACTCCCTTAACCAATTTGGCTAAACTACAAGCACAATTCCTGCTTTACACTCAAATTGCAGTTCTTTAACACACTTTTTTCAAAACACTGCACAATTCTCTGCATTTGGCACAGTTTTCATGAAGAAAATGACGTGTTTTCGCAAAGAACACACGGTCATTCAAAATTCTAAATTCAATTACCATACAGTGTATACTTCCTCATCACTGGGGTAAAACACTTATCACAACTGTTAACAACCAGAAATCAGAGCTTTTTAACAAGGGAAAACATTACATGTGATATTGAACAGATGAGAAGATGCAGCACATTGTGTTACTATAAAGGCTACAGTACATTCTTCTGTTTTTTGAAAGTGGATCAGGTGCATTTTTGTGCATATTATGCATTTTGTGCACCATAAAACTTCATTACAGTTTTTTCACAATTGCTAACACATTTTCTGAAAGTATGTCTCACATGTCTCAGAACTCTACACACAAATCCCAAAACTCACACGCAGTGTCATAAGAACACATAAAATACATTTTTGCCACCCTTTCATGTGCGCTGTGAGTATAAAAGCAATATTTCATTATTTTACAACACATACCATCTGTAGTAAATTGAACACTGAACAAAAAAAGGTCAAGGTCATTATGATGTTTTTCCACTCATCTTACAATAGTGTGTTAGCATATGCACATTGGAGGTCAATGGTTATGAGTGTCTATTGAAATGATGGCTGTGTGTCATTTTGACAACAAAATAGCGTTTGTTAAAGTTAAGTGTTTTGAGTGAAGAGTGTCATTTTGCAGGAGAAGTGAGGTGTTTTGCCCATTGTGTGTGAGTTTGTTGGATTTGTGTGTAGAATTTTGAGAATGTGAGACGTGTTTTCAGAAAATGTGTTAATTGAGAAAAACTAATGCTCATAGCGCACAGACAGGGTGGCAAAAATTAATTTTACGTATATTTCTGACACTGTCTGAGTTTTGGGATTTGTGTGTAGAGCTCTGAGACATGTGAGACAATGTGAGACATGCTTCCAGAAAATGTGTTAGCAATTGCGAAAAAAAAAAACTGTAATGAAGTTTTATGGTGCACAAAATGCACAAAAATGCACCTGATCTACATTCAAAAAACAGAAGAATGTACTGTAGCCTTTATAGTAACAATGTGCTGCATCTTCTCATCTGTTCAATATCACATGTAATGTTTTCCCTTGTTAAAAAGCTCTGATTTCTAGTTGTTAACAGTTGTGACAAGTGTTCATCCCAGTGAAGTATACATCGAATGGTAATGGAATTTAGAATTTTGAATGTCAGTGTGTTCTTGACGAAAACAAGTCATTTTCTTCATGAAAACTGTGCCAAATGCAGAGAATTGTGTGTAGTGTTTTGGAAAAAAGGTGTTAAAGAACTGCAATTTGAGTGTGAAGCAGGAATTGTGTTTGTAGTTTAGCTGAATTGGTTAAGGGAGTTGGTGCATGAGTGACATGTCATCATTGTGCTACAAGTACCCAGAAGTGTGTAAACAATCGTGAAAAACTGTAACAAACACTACAAACTTATTTTACTCTCTGTGTGTGTGTGTGTGTGTGTGTGTGTGTGTGTGTGTGTGTGTGTGTGTGTGTGAGAGAGAGAGAGAGAGAGAGAGAGAGAGAGAGAGAGAGAGTGTGAGTGAGAGAGACCTCCTATGTGTGTTGAGTGGTGGTAGCTATTCACAATTTCCCATCTGTCCCAACTTTTTCTGTTTTGGGGTTGTAGTTCATTTCCCGAATTTATGCTGGCTATTCATTTTTTTCATTTTCTGTTTTCTTTTTATGAATATTTACTACCACCATCAATGTCTATGATTTCTGTAAAGTCTGTTATACATTTAAAAAATAACTCCACAGGGTCTTCATTTGGTTTTATTTTGTATTTATTTTCTTTCTTAAATATGATGCATGAAGAGAATGTTACTTGTCAATGTTACTTGTTATGGACCCTTTTCACGTGACGTCACGACAAACGCGGCCGCCATTTTGGATATGTACTACCAGTAGTTTACCACAGCCAGCATTGAGGAACGGCAGCAAAGAAAGTGTTTATTTTCAGCAAGACTTCCATCATGCCACTATATTGTTGTGCACCTGGATGTAGTAACCATCAACAAACAAGGCAAGGGTTATCATTTTATCGGATCCCGGTAGATGCTGACCGACGGAGAAGATGGATAGCGGCCATAAACAGGAAAGATTGGCAGCCCTCGGCATACCAACGCTTGTGCAGTGACCACTTTGTTGGAGGCAAGACGAATAAAATTAGCCAGAAAAGGCATTACATTGCTGTTAACATTCTGTGGCGGCGAGTGTGTAACCAAATAGGCTAAAATAACCCATTGTAACCTCTTTGTTCTTCTGTAGTAGCTATTAGCTAACGACATTAGCTAGCGTTGTGTTCCTTTGCTGTTGGTAGACTGTAGGACAGATCAGAGGCAGTATCCTACAAATAGCGCTTAATTTGAGGGGGAGCAAGCCGGAGCGCGCTCCGGAACCTCGGGCGTTGGCTCCGGCAGCTATTTACACTGGATCCGGTGATCCGACACCTCTTTTGACTATGTAACCAAAAAAATAAATAAATAAATAAATAAATAAAATGCAAGTTTTAGTGTTAATGTCTGATTTTGATATCTGTCTTGTTGGTGATTTCTCTCATGAAATGACATCCACAAAATATCTGCAGATGAACTTAATTTGCAGTGTTATTACAAAACATGCCCAGAAGCGCAGCGCAGCGCCCCCCTCCCCCCTCTTTTTTTCCGCACCGGAGCCGCTCATCCTCTGCGCTCCAGGACCTCCCACTTTACAAATTAAGCACTGCCTACAAATAAGTGTTCAAAACAAGAGTTTTCAGATCAATACCTGTGTATGGCAATGGGTTTTTAACGACATAGGTATAAAGATCATGTGGGCCGAAGTCAGGTAAAGACGAGGGCTTCGTGTACTTCCGTATGTCTGTAAACAATCCAGGCGGAAGCAGATAAATGTCGCTCTCTAAGCCTGCTAACCTCAATTTTTGAAAATACCTCTCCCTCTGCTCACCCTGTAAATGTCCTACGTCGCTGGATAGCGAAGGTGTTTTCTGCATCTCGCTCCTTTTTCTTGTATGTTCTCCGTTTGTTGCCTTCCACGCATTCAAACCAATTCGAGCCAAAGTCCGCTACATGTCCAAAATGGTGGTCGCGTTTACGAAGGTCACGTGACTGAAAAGGGTCTATAGGGCAGCCATGTATGAGTTCAGCAGCCCCCGTGAGCTTTTGTTTCATTTATTGTTACTGATTGCATTAACTGTTGTAGACAGTTCCTGTATTTTAAATAAAAAAAGTGGATAACGTACTACTTTTTTGTGTTTCTTTTCAGAAGGATGAAAGAATTTATCCAAGTTACACCATGTAATTGTAATATTTACAATATTCCGTCCTGTGAAATTACAATAACTCCCTTAAAATACAGGAAATTCCTGGCTAATAAGTTGCCGTAAAATGCAACCCTTTTGCTGTAGTATTTACAGTATTCTATCCTGTAAATTTACAGGAAATCCCTGGAAATTTACATGAAGATATTGCAATATATTACAGTAGTGTTGTATTAAGTACAGTACCTTGTGTTTATTCTACGGTAATAGTCCTGTATCCCATTTACAGTAAATTTGCGGCAACTATTAGCCAGGAATTTCCTGTAAAATTTACAGTAAATTTTTTACAGTGTAGTTTCGGTTTACAGCGCTGACTCAGTTTGTGCAATCGCTGGTGTTGCATAGGCTACCGTGTAAGCTCGGTCAATTTCAGCGACAAATTAAAAATGGAAGCGGACGAATTGGTTCCTAAAAGAACTAGTAAGGGGTCAGTCATCTGGCATTTTTTTTATTATATTATGGTGCTCTGTGTTGTTCTCATTTATGTATTTAACAGTATCAAAATACTCAGGTCTTGAAATAAATGCACATTAGTCATGAACAATGGTAACTACTCTCTTTTGTGTCATTTTTGACAGAAGTAAAATTCATACATGAAGTTTTGGCTAGTTACTTTGGAAGGTAACTAGTCCAGCTGGCTGGTGAAAAAAAAAAAAAAAAAAAATTTTTTATATATATATATATATATATATATATATATATATATATATATATATATGAATTTCGAGCCCTGCATAGAATGCCTTTTAATAAGAAAATCTTATCGTCACTGTCACCTCTTCAAACCTGTCTGCTGCAGCAGGGGTTTCTTTCGCTCACATGGTTTTCATTGGCCCATATGCAAATCACATAGCTTTATTTGTTACAGAAAAGCAGACGAAAGGTTTCAATATCAATTCAAATTGTACTCCATACTCATGTGATTTTAAAAGTAACTATGTAGGTTACACAGTGAAATGCATAACCTAGTGCAAGAAAAGTTACAGACTTGGAAAAGAAACTAATTATTTGAATGTTCAGGGCAAGAGAGGCATGGCAGATTTAATTTTACAATGGCCATTTGCAAGGTTGGTCTCATTCCCCCCCCCCCCCCAGTGACACTTTCATAAAGCTATGCTACTCTATCAAATGTACTGTTTGCTACTGCAGCAACAATTCCAAATTCTGCTGCTGCAAATACAGTGCACACACATTAACTGACCTGTCATGTAAATGAAAGGCTGCACATGCTACCTTTTTAACCAGGTAACTAGTGAGTTTAGTTCCACTGTTCCAGTGGAGTGTTCCAGGTTTCTCAAGTGGGTCAAATGCTTCCATGCACAATGACTTGAGACACCCTAAAGACCTGATAAGATGTACCTTTTTTTTTTTTTTTTAATTGATTCCTCAGAGGAGAAATTTGAATCCTAGTGTTAATATGACCACACAATCAGGTTATGGAATTACATGTAACATCTGTGTCTTCTCTTTTTGTTTTTTTTAAGTTTTGAGACAGTTTAAATCATGCTGCTGCGGATCACCTTGAGCGAAGAGGACATCGGAAGGGTTACCATTGACAACTTGCCTGAGAATGTTGGGGACTTCTACTCAATTGTAAAGACCAAACTTGGACTGGGACCTCGTGATTCAGTATCAAGACACTGACTGATAATGACCTGTGAAATTTAAGTTGCATGTCAGACCTTCCTAAAGATAAAGCAACTTTGAAATTGCACACCAAGGTATAAGTCATACAACACAGACTCGACTCTCAACACCGCAAGCTTGTCATCTTCCCTTGAGGAGGGGCCCCAGTGGTACCCAAACGCGTCAGTTGCCTCAACCATTTATCATTCCTGCCTTTTCTTTTGATGCTGAGTTAAAGCTGAGGCAAGGAAATGAAGCCTACCATAGAGATGGAACCCTACTTGATGTATTGAAGAACATGAAGTCTGATATCTTAGACAAGTTAGCAGAAGCCATATATGCCCACAATCCCTATCCAGCACGTGAAGAGTATGATCATGTGGCTCAAGCTCTCAACAAAACATCCATGTCTGAAGGAACCAGGGTCTGCCAATAGGTGGTATTGCTAGAAGTTCAGTTTAAAATTCAAAACTTCCACCAGAAGATGCAAGTTGCTGGTTGCTCTGAGGTCAGAATCAATGCTCGTACCCCTGGACCAAGTGCAAAAAAATTGAAGAGGGCTTTAGCTGCTTATATATCTGGGGTTGTGTGTTTTTTCTTTTGATTTATTTCATATTTGAATTTTATAACTTGTGATTAAATATGTACTGGCTGTCATGTTATTTGTATTTGATGTTAATGGGATGTGACGTTGCATGGGTTGGGTTTTACACGGACCCGTTTTATTGTTGCACTTTTACTCTGAAGTGGACGAAGCCAGTAGCTGACTAGCGGCTATGCTGGTATGCCGCGTAGTCTAAAGTTTGTTTTATCTTGTTGTATGCCTGAAAGTCTTACTCATTTCCCTCTGAGTGATTTGTAGCCAGCAAGGTATGTGTGTGTGTTTTTTTTTTTTTTTGGTATTATGCCTTCTGGTGTTTGTTGGGTGTTAGAATTGTCTAGTGACTGTATGTGTTACCATTTTAAACAGTTCGACGGTGGATAATGAAATTAAAGGAAGAAAATAAATCCATCAGTAACTGAAGAACTTGTGTCGCGTGTTTCCTGGAGGGGAGTGATAGTCGAACTCGCTGGCTGCATATCACTCAGAGGGAAATGAACCATTTGCACAGAGGACTGACTTGGGCTGGAGCATTGTGAGCTATGGTGACCCAGGTGAACAGTATGGCGATGTATTTGGTGTAAGTCATCGCATTATTGTAAAGCAGGTCATTCCTCAGCATACGGTGTTGGGTCAGCTCAAAGGTGAGGTCCATTATGTGTTTCAGACCCAGATTAAAGAAACAATTGCTCCAGATGATGTCGGAGATGATAAGGTGGGAGAAGTCAATGGAAGTGATCCAGAACTTAAAGCTGTCCAGGTGTTCAGCACCAAGGCAAGGGAAGAAAGGACACTGTTGGATCGACTGACAAAGTTCTCTGATTGGAAGAGGGCCGTTAAGGCCGTTGCATGTCTTAAGTGTTACGTGAAGCATTTTAGTAGCTATAAGTCCAACTATAGTTATGCCACAAGCATTGAAGAAAGACAAGAAGCAGAGTTATTTATAATTAAATTGGTTCAACACAATGTATTCAGTTCTGAAATGGAAAGTATACAAAGGGACGGCGAAGTAAGATCTAAAGACCGAGCCAATAAGCTGCACCGATTGAGCCCATTCATAGATGAACATGGAGTCCTTAGAGTTGGTGGACGATTGATAAGATCTACTCTTCACCTTCATGTTAAGCACCCTGCCATCATCCCAAAGGCAAGCCATGTGTCCTCCCTGTTTATCAAGTACTACCATGAAAAGATACATCAAGGGAGAGGAATAACTGTAAATGAATTGCGTGCCAATGGTGTCTGGGTCATAGGATGCAGCAGTGCAGTTGCAGCTCATATTTTCAAGTGTACAACCTGTAGAAAGTATAGAAGCTGTACACAGAAACCAAAAATGGCAGATTTGCCAATTGAAAGAATGGAAACAGCTCCATTCACTTATTCTGGTCTAGACTGTTTTGGTCCATTTTATGTGAAGGAATTAAGGAAGGAGCTGAAGAAATATGGCCTTCTTTTCACATGTATGTGTTCTAGAGCTGTACATATTGAAATGCTGGATGATCCAACTTCAGATGCTTTTATTAATGCACTCCGTGCGTTCATTGCAATACGTGGGAACGTGCGACAGTTGAGACGTGACCAAGGTACTAATGTAGGTTTAAGTTAAATCATTAAATGATTTGGTCGGAGTTTAGCTGCTTATATATCTGGGGTTGTGTTTTTTTTTTCTTTTGATTTATTTCATATTTGATATTTGTATTTTATATTTGTGATGAAATATGTACTGGCTGTCATGTTATTTGTATTTGATGTTAATGGGATGTGACGTTGCATGGGTTGGGTTTTACACGGACCCGTTTTATTGTTGCACACTTACTCTGAAGTGGACGAAGCCAGTAGCTGACTAGCGGCTATGCCGCGTAGTCTAAAGTTTGTTTTATCTTCTTGTATGCCTGAAAGTCTTACAGTGGTGCTTGAAAGTTTGTGAACCCTTTAGAAATTTCTATATTTCTGCATAAATATGACCTAAAACATCATCAGATTTTCACACAAGTCCTAAAAGTAGATCAAGAGAACCCAGTTAAACAAATGAGACAAAAATATTATACTTGGTCATTTATTTATTGAAGAAAATGATCCAATATTACATATCTATGAGTGGCAAAAGTATGTGAACCTTTGCTTTCAGTATCTGGTGTGACCCCCTTGTGCAGCAATAAGTGCAACTAAACGTTTCTGGTAACTGTTGATCAGTCCTGCACACCGGCCTGGAGGAATTTTAGCCCATTCCTCCATACAGAACAGCTTCAACTCTGGGATGTTGGTGGGTTTCCTCACATGAACTGCTCGCTTCAGGTCCTTCCACAACATTTCTATTGGATTAAGGTCAGGACTTTGACTTGGCCATTCCAGAACATTAACTTTATTCTTCTTTAACCATTCTTTGGTAGAACGACTTGTGTGCTTAGGGTCATTTTCTTGCTGCATGACCCACCTTCTCTTGAGATTCAGTTCATGGACAGATGTCCTGACATTTTCCTTTAGACTTCGCTGGTATAATTCAGAATTTATTGTTCCATCAATGATGGCAAGCCACCCTGACCCAGATGCAGCAAAACAGGCCCAAACCATGATACTACCACCACCATGTTTCACAGATGGGATAAGGTTCTTATGCTGGAATGCAGTGTTTTCCTTTCTCCAAACATAACGCTTCTCATTTAAACCAAAAAATTCTATTTTGGTCTCATCCATCCACAAAACATTTTTCCAATAGCCTTCTGGCTTGTCCACATGATCTTTAGCAAACTTCAGATGAGCAGCAATATTCTTTTTGGAAAGCAGTGGTTTTCTCCTTGCAACCTTGCTATGCACACCATTGTTGTTCAGTGTTCTCCAGATGGTGGACTCATGAACATTAACATTAGCCAATGTCAGAAAGGTCTTCAGTTGCTTAGAAGTTACCCTGGGGTCCTTTGTGACCTCGCCGACTATTACACGCCTTGTTCTTGGAGTGATCTTTGTTGGTCGACCACTCCTGGGGAGGGTAACAATGGTCTTGAATTTCCTCCATTTGTACACAATCTGTCTGACTGTGGATTGGTGAAGTCCAAACTCTTGAGAGATGCTTTTGTAACCTTTTCCAGCCTGATGAGCATCAACAACACTTTTTCTGAGGTCCTCAGAAATCTCCTTTGTTTGTGCCATGATAAACTTCCACAAACATGTGTTGTGAAGGTCAGACTTTGACAGATCCCTGTTCTTTAAATAAAACAGGGTGCCCACTCACAATCTGATTGTCATCCCATTGATTGAAACCACCTGACTCTTTCACCTTCAAATTAACTGCTAATCCTAAAATGATGAAATGATGAAATGATGAAAAACATTCCCCTTACGGAGGAAAGAAATAGTTGAAGATGAACCCCTTGTAGCACGAGTCAAGGAAAAATGGCCAGCCTTGTTCAGGGAACAGCAGGTAAAGTGTGAGTTGTTCTCAAATGAGATTGTTTTTAAAAAGTGGGGGTTTTTTTGTTTGTTTTTTTTATTATGGGGTTATATGAGGTACTTATCTGTAGTCAGTGTATTATATGAAACAAACAAGTCACACACAAAGCTGCCAAGATCATCGGGCTCCCCACCCCCAACCTTTCAGACCTCAATAGCAAGGTTCACATACTTTTGCCACTCATAGATATGTAATTTTGGATCGTTTTCCTCAATAAATAAATGACCAAGTAAAATATTTTTGTCTCCTTTGTTTAACTGGGTTTTCTTTATCTACTTTTAGAACTTGTGTGAAAATCTGATGATGTTTTAGGTCATATTTATGCAGAAATATAGAAAATTCTGAAGGGTTCACAAACTTTCAAGCACCACTGTACTCATTTCCCTCTGAGTGATATGCAGTCAGCGAGGTATGTGTGGTTTTTTTTGTATTATGCCTTCTGGTGTTTGTTGGGTGTTAGAATTGTCTAGTGACTGTATGTGTTGTTACTATTTTAAACAGTTCGACGGTGGATAATGAAATTAAAGGAAGAAAATAAATCCATCAGTAACTGAAGAACTTGTGTCGCGTGTTTCCTGGAGGGGAGTGATAAGGGCCAAAAAAAAAAAATCAGAAGTGAACTTTCTGCCAGATTTTCCAGAAGGGAAAGCCCACAGTGACTTAAATGAAGAGATCTGCCATGGTCATGGAGATGAAGAAAAGAAAGGTTGACTGGAAGCAAATAGGTGAAATGATGAAAAACATTCCCCTTACGGAGGAAAGAAATAGTTGAAGATGAACCCCTTGTAGCACGAGTCAAGGAAAAATGGCCAGCCTTGTTCAGGGAACAGCAGGTAAAGTGTGAGTTGTTCTCAAATGAGATTGTTTTTAAAAAGTGGTTTTTTTTTTTGTTTGTTTGTTTTTTTTATTATGGGGTTATATGAGGTACTTATCTGTAGTCAGTGTATTATATGAAACAAACAAGTCACACACAAAGCTGCCAAGATCATCGGGCTCCCCACCCCCAACCTTTCAGACCTCAATAGCACAGCCACTGCATGCAGAGCACACTCGATCCCAGTCATCCATTTAACTCATACTTTACACTCCTTCCTTCTGGCCAACGATATAGGTCGCTGGCTTGGAAGGAGGGGGGGAAAAAAAAAAAACATCAAAATTCAACAAAAGTTTCATCCCATATGCTATAACCGAACTAAACAAGAGAATGACAAGATTGTAAATGTGGTGGAATGCATATGCGCATGGTGGTGGGTATACATTTGGGGTATTGATGTGTTTGTAAAGTTTTGTGTAATTTCTGGTGGCTGTACAGAAAGTGAAAATGATTATCCTGAAAAGGACAATCTATCGAATATCGAGATGTCTCAATGACGCAAGTGCTCAAATGATGGCTCCTTTATCATTAGAGCTCAACCCCAAATATTCTAAAATGTTGGGTCCTGTGTTACAATCACTGACATGAATTAAAATTGAAAGCTCATTTCCATTTCCTCTTGTACAAAAACAAAGCCTGAATATCCCAGGTACAAGTACTACGGTACCATCTTGTGCTAGTGTCATCATTAGGCGCTAGAGTCTGTGCAATCGAGATCAAGGTTGGAGTGGCAGTATTGAGTTCCCGTTCATACAGCTTGCCAACTCCATCATGAGCAGAGCTCAGCTGTTAATCATGATGTAAAAACCTGCTTCTAATAGTATCAAATAACTAAAACTGAAGTGTAGAATTGCACTTTGACTTCGTTGTTTGGCCCATGTCCCATTTGTTAATGTGGAGGAGGCCTGGATTATGACAGCTAAGTCACACTGGATGAAGTACCCCAAAGAGCTACCCAGTCAGCAACCATTTTAACAAACTGGACTTACATAGTTCACCGCAGTGCTCTCTGGGCAACTCATGATCTGCAGCCATAGTTGAGCATTTGACCAGTGTGGAGAAATGCACATCTGGTGTGAACAGCAATGCTGCTGCTTGTTCATTGTCTTGATTTTATGTATGTAGTTTCCCTTATACACAAATTATTAAAAAACTGGCCCAGTGCTGCTTTTTGATATTCATTTGATTACATTTTGATGGAATGTTGAAACAGTAATATTTTAACTGTCTACAGGTAGATAATGCTCAATAATCAGCTGGTATTTATGATTTTTTCTTTTTAATCAATCAGAGCTGCACTGACAGGCAGAGGACAGTTCTTTTGCTGGGCCTTCCTCACTTTCTTAAGGAGGATTCCTCATGCTTCAAGACTGTTGAGGTAAGCATAATGTCTTATTACAGTGGTCAAAAATAAGCAAGTTAACTTTAAATTAATAGGTCCTGCAAAATGATGCCTACTCAAACATACCTAATAAAAAACATGTGCTTTCTGCAGATGTTAGACAAAAATATGCACTCCATTCCTTAACATAGAGCTACTTTGAAAAGCTCGGTCCATCTTTGATAAAATTGATCCAAATTTGACACCAAGTTTGATCTCTTAGCTGGTTTGAAAAGCAAATGGAACTCGCTTTGTTCTGTGGCCCTTGTAGATGCCATCCTAGAAACATTACTGCAAGAACAAAAAGACGTTAAGATATTTTTTGCCTTCTTTGATATCTTGTATAGGCCACAGATGACATTCACTCAGGGAATGAAAGTTGCTGTTGTAATGGTGAAAGATGGAGAAGACATCATTGTCACATCAGTAGTCCTTGAGGAAAGCGTGATCCTGCCTGATCTGAAGGACATCCCGCATGCCACTGCCTTGCCGATGGGCCTTCTTTTTGCACTCAACATGGACTATCCAAAGGAACTAGGGTACACATTTGAAGTCATTCAAAGGTCCTGATGAACACTGGTGGAGGACACTGTTCCTCACTTGTGCACGGTTTAAGAAACAAACTCCTGCGGAAAACCTTTTAAGGTTGTGTTCTGGTGTCTCATTTCATGCTGTAGTGTTTAAAACTTCAGATATTGAAGTTCAAATTCTGAAGTTTGCTGTTGAAGTTCATGATCTCAAATTCAAGTTTTGCTATTCAAATTCATGCTCAAGTTATATTTATGCAAATACTCAGTTCTTTGTGCATATGGAAGCCCATTTCTGAGAGTGAAAGAAAAAAAAAAATATTCCACATGTGAAGTCAATTATGAGAAATTCAAAACTGAGTTTAAAAAAAAATTAAATCTAAATTATGCTCGAAATTCAGTTGTGGGTGAAAGTCTAAATTATGAGATGGAAGTGTCAAAATAAGATAAAGTCAAAAATACTAGAGTCTCAAAAACGAGATAAAAAGTCGAGGTTAGGACTTCATGATTTCTATTATGATATTGACTTTTTTGAAGGTTATAATATCTTACTGTGGGGATAATCTTTTCTTTTACTTGTAGAAATGGGCTCATTTGGATACACAGTGCAACCATATCGTTGGTCAGTGCACCTTTAATCAACTGCTACATTCGGGCTCTGTTCATGCCGTCTGCTGCAATTCCTCCTTTTAGAAAGGCCCAATGAAACCGCTTATCCAACCAATACAAGAAGAAAGTTTTTCTCCCTCCTCTTGATAAGTGTGTCAAAACTTAGCCATAAGATCTGGCCCACTCTAGTCTCGAGAGCAGCTAAATCATCTGTGACAGTAGCAGAGGGATTGCTAACCTTCAAAAATCTGTCAGCAGTAGGTCCCTTCAAACTTAACGATGCGCCGCTTCTTAACCACATCACTACACCGCCACTTACTAATCATTTGAGTAGCCTGCTCCATCCAGGCATCATATTCCTCTTCACCTGAGGCAACAGGTTTGAGTCCAGAAAACACTCAATTTTCTGTAACTAGGCCCATCAGCAGGCCTTTCGCAACACTTGTCTACTAGCCTACCTATAGCATTCACTAAATCCATGTTCATATCAGCTTTGGGAGACGGATCTTCAGAAATAACGGACCCAACATCCTTCAGGGTATTTCCCCCCCTCTTGCTGCAGTAGTGTCAACAACTTTGAACGGAAATCTGAATCAGGCTCTGGGACTACAAGACTCTGAACCAAGTGCACAGTCCAAGGCCCTGCTTCTCCTTCTATACCTATTTCTTATAACTTGCGACCTGTGGAGTCTCCACAGTGACCCCATATCTTAGTATGGCCAAAGACTTTCACTGTGTTCAACACTTTCATAGTGTCCTCCACTATATCAATGTTCACATTACCCAGTTCAATGGCATGGGAGAGGCTAGCATTCTCCTCTTGACTCCACTCTACAGCTTTAGTAAGTTCCATGTTTGCAACAAGCAACAACTAAATGTCACACAAAGTGAACTTATGGTTCACAACCAAACTAGAGTTATAATGCACTAATTTTCCTTTTCTGGTAAGCAGGATATCCCAGCAGTGCCTCCAAAATGTAACCCCTTTTTCCCCCTAGTGTTTTAATCTACACTGAGGTCACTCATTCAAACAAAAACAGGCTCCTGAGTTTCCAGCTGGTGATGGTGAATTGGCTGGATTTCCTGTCTACCATTAAAAGTTAGCAGATATAGTACAGGGTTCTCCATGAGGGGTTTTAGAGGTGCGGGCCACCCCCCCTTTCTGCAATTCCCGCCCCCGTTTAATTTCTGCCGCCCCTTTACAAAAGGAAGAGACATCCCTTTGTTTTCTTTGTGACAGATAGCCTTTCTCTGTTGGAGTACCGACAACGCGACAACACCCGAGTGTGAAACTCATTTACAGGGCTTTCCACTAAGGCTCATACTAGCCGGCCATGACAAATAAGTAGCCAGCCAGGGGGGGCGACGACACAAAACTAGAGACAACAATTCCCCTGTGGGAAATGGTGAGTGATGCAGTGCGCGTAGCAGCCGCTATCGCAGGCTATGAGGCTCCGATGCTCTGAGCCTGTGTGTGTGTGTGTGTGTGTGTGTGTGTGTGTGTGTGTGTGTGTGTGTGAGAGAGAGAGAGAGAGAGAGTGTGTGAGTGAGAGAGAGAGCAGCCCCTCCCCTCTCTGCTCCCTGAGTGGAGCTCGTCGCCTTGGTAACGGTGCTCAGGTGCAGGGAAGAGACACAATATGACAAGCAAAGAGCGCTTTTTCTCAGAGTTCCATCTCCTCGAACAATGGGGATTTACACAGAAACGAAAGGAGCTATTCACAAAATTCTTTCACATTGAGCGCTACAAGGTTCTCATGAACACATTGATGTAATTTTTTTGTCTCTAGTGTAAAAAAAAATGTGGACAATAGAGTGAGTTAAACACAAGTGATTTTGTAGTAAAAGCGCTGTCAGGATTTGAATGGGAGTCTATGGGGCAGCGCGGCTGTCCTCTCCTTACTTTCAGGCTTCTCATTCAAAAACTGTAAAACCTATCGCTCAGGTAGACACATTGTGTGAATCAAGACAAGTGTGACTCCCACTTTTGAGAAAATGTCTGTCGGGTGAAATTTGTGGCTGAAAACACAGTTTAAATGAGAAAGTTTGAGCTACTTTTTCAAGCTCTCTACACCAACTTAACAACCTCCACTGAAGTGTAACGCCATAGACACCCATTATAAAGTCTGAATTTCTCCAGAATTGATCGGGAGTAAAACACAAACTCCTGTGCACGCAGTTCCCAGGATTAAATGCATTTTCCACAGACCATTTATTTATTCACTTTACTCAAATACAAAGTAAAATGGCAGTAAATCTTTTCTTGCGTATTGCATCATGAGGCGTTCCTGGCTTGTAAATCTCTTATTTTCGGTGCATGACGCATTCACGCAGCTGAGCATGCTATGAATTAACAACGACAACGGTCTGCAGTGGGGCTACACAAACACTCAGCGAACATTTCTCCACTTGTGTATGAAAATACACTCCAACGACTCAGTTTGGTTTCATTTACAACCAACGGTGTCTTTTGATGCCAGCACATAATTGAACGAGAGAAGGCTGGTTTACTGGAGACAAAATAAGCGTCATCTCTGCTTCTGTTCCCTCCGACACACTACTGCCTCCGCCGAGCGCGCGCGCACACACTGCATGTCGGGGCCGCGGATGAGTTACTCTCCCTTGATCAGTGAAGTCGGCGGGGAATTTGTGGTTATTATCGGTACAAACAGCGCAAATCAGTTTGACATTCAGTCCGTTAGATAAACATTTAATTTTATTAAAATCGAAAATTAATATTTAGAGCCTGTGGGCTACAAAAATAAGTCATTAAAGTAGCCGGCTGGACTTGTGTAGTCGGCTGTTTGGCCGGCAGCCGGCGCTTGTGGAAAGCCCTGCATTTACCAGCAATTAGTTTAGTCAGTCTGACAATTCTAGTCTAAGAAAAGCATTTCACACTTCGGCATTTTTGACACATTGTTCTTACGCTGGGAGATAACACGCCTTTATAACGTGTGAATCGACACCAAGTTCGAGATAGGCTGTGTAACTATTACAATGCATTTTGCTTGAGTCTGTATGAATGAGTTTAAATTACAATGTCATTTTCCTTTATCTTCTTAGACTGTTAACTGGTGAACATGGATGGAGCAGTGTAAATATAGCTATATAGAGTAGGGCTGAACGATTTTAAGAAAAAATTGAATTGCGATTTTTCTGGCAGATATTGCGATTTCAACCACGATTTTTTTTCTTTAAACCAAGTTTCAGTGCAAATTAATTAATACAATGAATTCCATAAAGCTAATGCAAGAATGAAAACTGAGGTCAACAAATTTCAAATGTAGGCCTGTTTATTAACATTGAGTGCCTGAGGAACAAGTTATAATAACTTAAAAATAAAAAAAGAGCCATCTTTAAGTAAACTTTTGCTTTTTACTTTTCCCATCTACAACATATCAGACATTTAAAAAAAAAAAAAAAAAAGGTTGATCAATGGCTCAGCAGCATCAAAATCTTGCACTTTTGTAAAAGAATGTACATAAGCATTATAAATTATAACTAGAGCCAACAATTCCCCTGTGGGAAATAAGAGTGATGCAGTGGCTGTAGCAGTCGCTATTGCAGGGCCCCTCCCTCCTGTGTGTGTGAGCAAGCCGCCCCTCCCCCACCCGCACGCTCAGACAGACAGAGAAAGCGCACTTTTCCCTCAGTGCGCTCCCTCCAAACAACGGGGATTTACACGAAAACGGAAGGAGATATTCACAAAATTATTTCACACTGAGCACCACAAGGCTTTCCTGAACGTAATTTTTTTTTGTCTGTAGTGTAAAAAATGAGGACAATTTATTGACTAAACAAAACATGGCTCAGTTTAGGAGCACTGAGAAAAACCGCGGCTTTGACAATCCCAAAATCGTGTTGTCTGAGATCGCAATTTTCGGTCGAAAACAATAGATCGTTCAGCCCTACCATAGAGCAGTGTAAATATAGCCATAGAGCAGTGTAAATATAGTTAAAACATCTTTTCAATGTACTTTACTCTCTAAAAAAAAAAAAATTCTTCCAGTGGTGCCTGAAATTACATTTCCATTTCAAACAATGTCAGCTTTTGTGGAGCAGTGTGAATATAGTTAATACAAAAACTTTTCTGTACTTTTTTTGTAGTTTGCTAAATAAAAAAAAAAAAAAAAAAAAATTTATATATATATATATATATATATATATATATATATATATATATATATATATATATATATATATATTTTTTTTTTTTTTTTTTTTTCGAGTTCCATTTCAAACAATGTGTCTGAATATGATGTGCAAGTGTGTAATGTTTGATGTATGATGTGTTTTGTGCCAGTCCAGTTGATTCCTCTATTCTAAATTATTACTATTTGAGAGTATTTTATGCAAATTTTATGCAAACGGAATGTAGATTTATGTAAATTTGTTTCAAGGTCATCCGATTGACCCCCACCCCCCTATATTTTCAATCTGTGGAGAACCCTGTAGTATCAAAATTAGAATAGGTAAGTACTGTACGAGTTTAGTAAATAACTAGCACAGTGCCTCCAATGAAGAAATACTTTACCAGAAAGTGTCAACTACACACTAAAAAGTGTCCGTAAAATTAACATTAAAATGCTGTAAAATAGCTACATAAAAATGCTGTAAATGAGAATACAATTGAACATTGTTAACTTATCTTGTAAATTAAACATTGTTAACTTAATATGTTGTAAACAAGCAAATCAAATATGTCTGTTAACTTTACAGTACAACTTTGTTTATAAACATTTTTGTAGAAATGAGCTATTTCTGTAAATGTTACACACTAAAATTGTATATTCAATTACAGGGAAGTGTCATTTCGACAACGACAGCATAATGTTAAAAATACATTCTTTGTTTTTAACTAAATATGTTGTAAATTAAATGAATAATTGTCAACATATTTTGTAAACAAACCAAATACATCTGTTAATTTTAGTGAAACTACAATTGAACATTGTTAACTTAATATCTTGTAAATTAAATAAAACATTGTTAACAGTAAATAAGTTAATATGTATTTTCTTCAATAGCACAAGATGGAACATGCATGATCAGCGTTCTCTCATGCTCCCCCCATGTAAAAAGCTCATAGTCGAAACTCCTGTCGCTGATTCAGTGGCTGTACGGATGTTAACTTTTATTTTCGAGCTTTCCCACGCACCTGAGCTGTGAGCACAAAGGAGACGACGGATTGCCTGCACTTATGGCAGATGAAGTAAGTGAAGTAAAAACACCTTAGGAAGCAATAGAAAATAAGTGTCTTTTTTTTTACATAGCTTGAAGTTATTGTTGGTTGGTGTCGATTAACTCGGATGTCGTGTTTTTTGCCGAATTTAACGTTAGTCTTCCCACCACTACGTGGTCTTGTTGCAACGCAATGTAGCTGAAGTGACATGGAGTGTTGGTAGCTTATCTTCGGTTATTTCCAAACTTAGCTAAAATGATTCTGTAGGGTTATTACAACAAATTGTGTGGATTTATGGTTTGTGTGAGTTGGTAGTTAGGAAGATGTCTTGGTAAGAAATTGTTTGTAACCTTGGTTAAAAAATTTGTCGTTTTTGTCGCAAGAGGTTTGAAACATTAAGGGGTTATGTGCTTCACTGTAAAGTTTATAGGAATGAACCGCGCTGCGTGTTTAAATGTGACAGCACCAGTTGCAAGCAGGCATTTTGCACATACTCAGCTTTCAAGGCTCATTTCTATCGGAAGCACAATGTACAGCTGCTAGGTCCAGTAATTCTGCCGTTGTCACACATTTTAGTTGTGCCATTTCCTTGTGTAGGAGTCAATTTCAGACTGTGAAAGAACTGATAGGGCATTTAAATGAGCATATAGCAGGGGGAGATCTGTGGGTTGTCCAGTGACTGGCTGTCATAGTGAATTCACTGTGAAATCATCATTTAAGGCGCACATGTCCAGGAAACACAGAATGTTCAGTCAATAATATCAGTGACTCATTCACAGAAAATAGGTCTACACCTCCATCTCCTCTCATAACACATGAAGATTCTAACATCTCTGACCTAGATGGTGCAGATGAAAATACTGACTTGCCAGCAAATTTCAGTGAAATCTTTCTTAGGAACGTTTGTTCATCTAAGATTGCAAGGGCAGCTCCTCATTCCAGCTTCAACAACACAGGTTATTGTTGAAGAGATGTTAAATGTACATGAATTAGGCCTGGATTACACTTTGAGCAAACTGCAGTTACTCTTGAAAAATGAATTGAATCTAACAGATGATGTTGGTAAAATCTGTGATTGTGTGAAGGAGTCTGATCTGTTTTCTTCTTCTCAAAGGCCCACTGAGAACAACCTACTCAAGAACTCAGACATTCCATTCCATGTTTAAATATGTTCAGCCTAAAAGAATTGCATTACACTGTAAACCCACATTTTATATGGACCCAAATACATTAGGTGTCTTGGACAGAAATAATGATCTCGTTTGAAACCCAATTATTTTAGATTAACAGAACCTTTTTGACCACTTTGTACATACAACCTGTATCTTAGGACTGAATTAATCAGACAATTTGTACCATTGGTAACTGGAGAGATTTCATTGGCTAATTTGAAAGCCAATACATTTGCCCCCTCCCCCACCCCACAACGTTTCTGAAGACCGAACGAGCGGAGTCGTGTGGTGAGCCTTTGAGGACGAAGAACGAAGTGGGGGGGGGGGGGGGGGGGGGGGGAAATAGAACAACGACGACTGAGAGAAAGAAGAGGAGGAAGAAAGGGAGAGAAAGAAGACAAGGAACAGTAAGGTAAATGCGCACGATTCACTGTCATTTCAGTTTATGTTACTGTGGTGTCTAGTCATTTCAGTATCTCTTGCCTCGTAAGTGCTATCGTGCCATTGTTTAGTTGATGTTATGGCCACAACGCATTTTCTATGCTTTGTAATTCGGTATCTATCATTGGACTGCGTATTGTTTTCAGCTTTGCATATATGTTTTAGTCTACTTGCAAATTATCACGAACTTTTTCCAGCTAAGCTGCTATGAGCATGTCCATCATGCAATGTTGGGTAGCCATTTCAATGCCTCTCGCTTGTTTGTCTCCAATGGTTAGCATGTCATTGTTTATTTGAGGTTATAATCGCGAATCATTTTCTAGTCTTTGTAAAGTCGCATCACTGGCCTGCACTGTAAACGCGAATGTTCAAATTAATTAAAAGAAATAATTTTAGAATACTCAAACTTTGAGTAATAGTTCTACTAACTTTAACATGTAAAGTTGCTGTAACAAATTGTTCGTTTTTGAGTAACTGGAAATAACAATCATTGATTTCGAAGAACTTTATGGCAGTGTACCGTACGTGACGTCATGGCGCACGTCCTTCAGAGACGTTACGCCACTGAGTTGATAGGTAATTTCAAGATGGCCGTGCATTGTGAGCGGAGCTGTTTCCAGCTTTCTAAAAGTAAGTAAAAAGTTTTGTACCTTTGTAAGAGTATAACATTACTCGCTATGTATGATCTTTGGATAGTTAATTAACCAACTGTCATATTTTGTCGTTTCTCGGTATCTCTTGGATTTAATTTCAGCGCCATAAGTAGCAAGCTCAGTTGGCCTGCTTAGGGAAAATGTTGTATGCTACGTAGCCGACTCATAGAATTATCTGTTGTCGATGTGAAACAACTGAAACAATCAATGTTTTCAAGTACGTTTTTGAACGTCTTGATGTCTGTTGCTTTAAGCGACATCCCCTGCTAAGGTTACCTAATTCTCCATGAACTAGCTAACTAGAGCTAGCAACGAAATGTAGCTGACTGTTCCTCAATGTTAAGGCTATGAACGTTGTGGTTACTGGATTAGCTCTGTATAAAATTCAAATGAGTTCTGTCTTAAATTTACATTTTTTTGCATTATAGGTTGCAGTGGACCAAGTGGAGTTCCGTGAGAAAACAAGGTAACCGATTTTTAGTTTGCCATGTGGATTGTTAGATTCACTGACTGGCGCCTGGAACACTCGATTCGCTAACGTGGCTCTCGGCAGACGCCCTGCTCCACACACCAGTTTTAATTAAGCCAGACGGGACGAAATATTTTCGCCAACAACCTGTTTTCCGTGGCTGAGATGAGACTACATGAATGTTCTAAAACACTGACGAAAACTGTGTGCAGAAATGTCTGAAGTAGCCTATCCATTAATAAACACATGCACGAGTAGCCTCGTAGCCAAACCTACTCAGCTTTTTGCACAACAGTAGGCAAAATGGATTCAGTGTGTATGTTGCTGTTTTGTTTTTGTGTACAGGTGAAGTCCTACATTGTGGTCAACTGACTATTCAGAAGGCATCTTTTATAAGGTAAGTTCAACGAACATTGATTTTATGACCCTTTTCTGGTAGTGGGGATGATGCTTGCACAGTTCACATGCAGTGTCCTGATGTATGGTGAGTATGTACTGAGTTTGATGTAGGAGGAATATTAGTGGTTAGCAGTTTCAATGGAGTGGAAGTGCAAGTTGTGTGCGGTCACCTCAGACATACAAGCCCAATTATTTAGGCACTATCGTTTGCTGCATGGCCATTGTTCAAGAGTCAGTCCTCTACCATGTCTGAGTCTTGCATTTGCACACTCGCATCATTTAATGAAAATTCACTTGATCACGTGTCCTCAAAAGACATATGCAGACCTAATGCAATTTGACAGAGCAGGGGCAAAGCACTTTTTACCTGCCCAAACGCCTGTCTCAGAGGGCACACTGTTCAGCCATTTAAGGCGACATTTAAAAACTAGACTGCACCATGCCCATTTAACAACTGCAACTACAGTACAAATGTATAATCATTTAATGCACCCAAAAGTAGGAAGGTGAGGATAGATTTATTTTTTAGCTCAATTCCCAGTGAACAGTGATGTCTAAGGGGTGGTGGTGTCTTATTTTCTGACACTTTGTACTTAAAGGGGACATACAGTATTATGTTAGGCTTTCCATGCTATGCAAGGCTTTCCTGCTCATATGTTGGTCTCTGCTGGTCTTATAAACGCTCCAACTGTAGATAGTGTCTCGCTGTTCTCTGTGAGTGACCCGAATGATGAAGCAATGAAAGCACCAGTTCTGAACTAAAGTCTTCACCTGGGCTGCAAGAGGCGAGCAGTCTGACCAGGAGCTGTAGAGCATTTGAAACCAAGCTAGCGAGAAACGCTCTCCTTTCCCCCTCATTATCCTTCTTGGTACTGGTATTATGTTCTAAGTGAACACAGTCTAAAAAGTTATATCCATTGGCAGTGTGTGAGAATTGTGTATTAGGCCTACCCCATGTCGACTTGTGAAATAGTGTTAAGCTCAAACTGCTCAAGCTCCTACACTCATTTCCTGTCTCTTGACTGTCCTATAACAATAGAGGCTAGAAAGCCCGAAAACAAATATTAAACCGTGTTATAGAAATATCCTTCATAACTCTGGTTGGATAAGTCATGTTGAAGTGTTTATAACATCACATTAACAAGCTACAGTGCCTATAAAAAGTCTACACACCCCTGTTCAAACGCCAAGTTTTTGTGATGTAAAAAAAAAAAAAGTCAGACAAATAATTTCTCAACTTTTTCCAACTTGACTATTAACTACAACCTGTTCAATGCAATTGAAAAACTAAGCTTTAAAGGGAAAAATTGCTGTTTTCTTTACCTTTTAGGTTGGTGGCTCCAATATGACCTGGATCTGTAAGTTGTGCACAGCTGCTTTCAACACAAAATCAGACTTACTCACTCACTATAGGCTGCAACACAATCACTATTCCAGAATCAGCCCTCTTCCCTGCCTCTACAGTGACTGCATTTGTACATGTCAAACATTTCCTGCACTGAAAGCACATTTATCAAGATGTCACCCAGAACAACCAGTCAGTCATTCTCTGCATAGTCAGGGTCCTGTGATATTTAAATGCCCTTTATGCACATTTCAGCAGCCCCTTTCTCAATCTGCTGTTTTCAGTCATCTTCGTAGGCATTTGAAAAACCATGAAACGGTGCAGTGCCCATATAAGGATTGCTCATACACCACAAATGTGTACTCCTCATTCAATACACACCAAAGTCGAGAACACCAAGCAGATCTTGTGGCAGACTTTCAAACTGAGATTGCCAGTGAGGATCCACGTAATCTGGCCAGTGCTTCAGAGGAAACTAGTGAAGAATGCCCTGGTCCGAGCAGGGAATTGGAGAATGGGGATCACGTTGAGACAGTCAGTCTTAGAAATCAGCTTAAAAAGTATGTGTCGTCTTTATTCTTGAAGATGCAGGCTATCCTACATATCTCCGACACTGCCACTCAGGAAACAGTAGACCACTTGAATGAAGTCTTCTCTCTATCTGAGCCACTGATCAAAGAGGCAGTTCATGATGTACTTACAAAAAAATGGTCACTGCATTTCAGAACCTGCACTAAGTGAAGTTGTTGCTGCTATCATGGACTGCAATGTTCTGTCTACTTCAACTTGTAAAGGTGCTGAGTTGAGTTCCTCAAAGCGCAGAAAAACCTTTATAGAGCACAACTATCCTTGTGTAATGCCAGTGGAGTACCAGTTGGAGCCTGGCCATGCCAGCATGTATGTTCCTATACTTTCGATGATTCAAGAGCTGTTTAGAAGCACAGACATTAAGAAAATTTCTGAAACAGATACCGCATTCAGTCAATATGTTTCATGCGCCAATGGCTCTTACTTCATGGAAAATGAGTTGCTGTCAACTGGGGATCTCGTCTTACCACTCCAGTTGTACATTGATGATTTAGAACTTTGCAATCCGCTTGGTACACTGAAAAAAATAAACCTGAGCAGGTGTAAATGTAACATAATTAAATCTGTGATGTTGACAATACAAAGTTAAATTTTTATCTTTACATTAATATATCTTGTTTTTAGATTTAAAAGTTTTGTTCAAAACAGGCGACATTACAATTTTTTTTCTTAAAAAGATGTATCCTCATAATCCCAGGCAATCTTATGTTCACTCACACAACAAACAAAGCCCTTGTTGTAGCTACTGTTTTAATTTGATCGTGAAGTGGGAGGAGCTTCAAGTTCTAGAGTCTTCCTTTACCAGGCAAACAGAAGACGTTAGAGCTGAAGTGGAGCCGGGAGGAGCTGAGTGGAGCACCCCGACTGAACTTCAAGGTAAGAATGAAGTTAGCAAAGTAGCTGGTTAGATACTGGTTTGTTGTTAAGATAAAAAATGTATAAACCGGAGGGTTTTCTAGTGACCTGAGGATAACATAAGCAACCGCTTTACACTAGTGGCAGTGTAACTGCTAACTCACGTTAGCAAGTGGCTGTAAAATAGTTGCGTCTAAATTGAAGCCAATGTTGACACGTTGTTATAAACGAAGGGCCGTGGTGTAGTTAGAAGATAAGGTTTACACAGGGCTGTAAACTAAGTGCTGTTGTGTAAATTTAAGCAAACGTTGGTGCGTGGCTAAAAAGTTATCCCGCCAAGTGTAAACCCGGTCTCATCGTGAACCGGAGCATTTGCAGATTAACTCCATAGCCGATATGTTAGGAGTAACCAAAGTCAGACATGATGCGTGATGAATAAATCGGCTGTTGTACATCCATACATACATAAAACTTTCTGGATAGACGGAATGATGGCGTGTTTAAAAATAATTAAATAAACGCATAAGACATAAAAGTGGATCTGCATGTTAAGTTAGTTAAGTTTTTTGCCTTGTAAATTTGAATAACGCAGTATAGTGATTCGATGGCCTTTTCTACATTGGAAGGATTTGGAAGTTAATAAAAGTTTTCTAGAAAAGTATTTATGTTAATGAATTATGATGTAGTATATTGCTTCAATGACTTAAGAATTCCCAGTGGGAACAGTGTAGGTAAGGCTGTATTTATGTTTTTTAAAATATTAGTTTATTATCTGCAATGTTTTATTTGCACTGGTCAGTTTGTATCTGGGTAATTTTATCCTTAATGGATTTGTCTAAATTTTGAGGTCATACTTGATTAAAGTGTGTACGATCTCTAGGTTAATTATAGTTGGGAAAGTGAAGCTAATTTTCTGTTACTTAAAAAAGGAATCATCTGCTCTGCTTTTGGTTTCTTGTAATTGTCAGTTACTAATTACAACATTGTATCTTTTACCAGGTGATTCTGTCTACTGAAGTACACTGGATGAAGGTATGTACACATGGTTAATTGTAATAGGAAAAGCGGAGCAAAACTTACAATCATTCAGTTAATCCATAGGCCAAAAAACAGTTGGTATTGTTTTGGGTGTAAATTTCTATTCCAATTTGTTTTCTGCATTTCACTGAACAGATTGAAATGACCTGTCAAAAATGTAGTAAAATATATTTTACTATGTGTAGTTCACCCATTGATCAAAAATGGCATGACTTAATTAAACTGTGTGTCAACTTTATTTGCATAGTGTATACACGGTGTGTTGCTGGCTGGGCAGAGTTTGCCATCAGATGAACGTAAAATAAGTCCTGCCATGTGTTGCCTTGGTAATCCATTTTTGTTGATCCCATGATAGCAATTAGTTTACTTTTGCCATTTGAAGGTCACCTGTCTTTCTGTTTAAGAGTCAAGTGTTTTGGGTGCATTTGTTGTTAACTCCTGAGTGCACCAGTGAGAGAGTTGGAGGTAGCTGCTTAGTGAATGCATATACCAGCCTGAATAATGAGGACTCCATGTCTGTTTCAGAGGTAGCCCTTGCTGCTCAGCCTGACATATGCTGAAACTAAGCAGAAAACCATGAAAGAAAGAAAACCATGCAGATTTCATTATCTGTGAAGGCAAACATGCACAATTCTTAGGTGAAGAAGGCTATGGGAATAAAGCTATGCTTAAAAGGTAGCCCAATTTAAGCTTTGTTTATTCTTCTAATTCTTAAACACCCTCATAAACAGACATAACTCTTGAACACTTTTATGCCTCAGCAATATCCTCTGTAATCTCCATACATAAGTATAATTTGTGACCCAAAGTCACTCCAAGAATGTGCTGCGTGTTGTAAGGATCTGTCTGATGCAAATGTTGAATTTACATTTGTGTAAAAATCACACTGATCTCCAAGATATTTGAAGTAATCCATCTCAGTGGAGAAACAAGAACTGCAAAGTTCACAATCGAAACAAATGACTTATGGTGTTGACTTATTAGTTGAACATTTCTTTGATTTGTGGGCATTTCAGGTTCTGAAGTAGTAGGGTTAACATCTAAACAGGGACAAAATTCACAGTAGTCTTGCCTTATACACTAGTATGAGTTGTTTAAGATTGGAAATGATTAACCAGATAGAATAACAAGTTGTGACTTTTTTTTTTTTTTTAAAGACTTTTGAGGATTCATGGACAAGCAGACGGAGAGTTGAACACCACTTACGAGAAGCCAAGCTACTGACTATAATCTGGAATCACATAGATGACAAATCTCCCAGCTGAGTCCCACCTGACCTCCCCCAGAGAGACCACAGAATTTGCTCGTCCTTCAGGGTCCAGACACACTTGAGTATAGCATCTGTCCTTTATGGGATGGATTTGCAAGATCTGCAACTTTGTTGCCCTTGGAACAAATGAACTTTTGAGCCATTACAGGTTGAGGCATGACCACAGTGAATTTCTTCCCTGTTTACATGCTGATTGCCTCTGCTCCTTCAAAACCTGGAATACACTGAAATCACATTTGTCAAGGAAACATTCTGCTAACAAATCAACACCAGAAATCTTTTGTTTCAATTGTGAACTTTGCAGTTCTTGTTTCTCCACTGAGAAGGATTTCTTCAAACATCTTGGAGTTCATCTTAAGAAAAATGAAACAGTGAACTGTGTCTTTAGACAGTGTGATTTTTACACGAATGTGTATGGAACATTTGCATCACACAGATCCCGACAACACACAGCGCATTCTTCAAATGACTTTCGGGCAGAAATTGTACACAAGTATAGAGATCAGTTAAATATTACTGAAGATATTGCTGAAGCATGTGGCTCTGACGCATACTCGGGGGCATATGAAGAGTACGAAGCTGAAGAATTGAAAGAAGAAGAAATTGAACTGAAGTTAGGCCACCTTTTATTAAAATTGGAGAGCATATATAATGTGCCAAGCAAATGCATTACTGAAGTAGTAGCAGAGCTCCAATTTATATCCTCTTCAGTGTCAGGTCCTGGCATAAGAAAGACTATAAACTCATGTTTAAGGAAACATGACTGTGTGCTTGATGACCTAGTTGTCTCTGATTTAGTCAAACAGTTGACTGAGTCCAGCCCCATTAGCACAGCTTTAAGATCTGATGGTCCTCTTGCCACATCTTACAAAAGACAGGAGTTTTTTTAAGAAGACATTGTGTTGTCGAACCTGTTGAATACATTCTGGACAGAAAGGAAGGTCGCACCTTACAGTATGTTCCCATTCTGCAGTCACTGTCACAGATATTAAGTCTCAAAGACATCCAGGAAAAAGCCTTCAACTCTTCACACAACACTCATGAGGGTCGATATGAATCATTTCGTGATGGAACACATTTTAGAGAAAATGCACTTTTATCCGCTGAAGAAATAACTCTCTTCTTCTCTACATTGATGATTTTGAGGTTTGCGATCCACTGGGAACATCTAGAAAAAAAAACACAAGATTACTGCAGTGTATTGGGTGTTGGCAAACGTTCCACCACAGTTTCGTGCTACACTGAAGTCTATCTATGTAGCTGTGCTTTGCAAGGCTGTGGACGTAAAGAAGTATGGTTATGAGGCAGTGCTAGAGCCACTGTTAAAAGACCTTGTCCAGTTGGAAGAGGAGGGGCTCTTTATTCCTGTGTTTGGAAAGAAAATCAAGGGCACAGTAGTTAGTGTTGTAGCTGACAATTTAGGTGCCCATTCAATCGGTGGCTTTTTGGAAAACTTCTCCGGATCTCATGTCTGCAGGTTTTGTTTAGGAGAGCTCTCAGAGTTTCAGGGAAAAGTAGTAAGAACTGGATCCTTCCGAGCCAGAACAAAGCAAGAACATTCTCTTCATGTACAAGCAGTTTCAGGAAGTCCCACTCTCACTCACTGCTTTGGTGTGAAAAGGCAGTGTGCCTTAACTAATAGATTAAAATATTTTCATGTTTTGTCAGGATACCCACCGGACGTACTTCATGACCTGTTCGAGGGAATAATACCTTTGGAACTGGCATTGTGCTTCAATGTTCTGATTAAGAAAAAATACTTAACTTTATTTCAACTCAATGACCTAATCAGACAATTTCCCTATAAGTGGACTGACAAGACTGACAGCCCACAGCCTATCCCACTGAACTTTGCCACCCGGAAGAGCTTAGGTGGAAACGCTCATGAAAATTTGACTTTATTGTGTCTGATCTCTCTCATCATTGGTTTCAAAGTGCCAGAGAGTGAACCAGCATGGCATCTTCTAATGGACCTTAAAGACATTGTTGAACTAGTGGCTTCTCCATTTCACACAGATGACACAATTAGATACCTTGACACCAAGATATCTGAACA
This sequence comes from Neoarius graeffei, assembly GCF_027579695.1. Lineage (NCBI taxonomy): Eukaryota > Metazoa > Chordata > Actinopteri > Siluriformes > Ariidae > Neoarius > Neoarius graeffei. The sequence continues at coordinate 43,429,826 of NC_083576.1, forward strand.
CAGGCATAGATACAGGAAGGTTTTTCCAGAGGCAAAACTTCTGCCGAAGCATCATTTTCTTGAGCATTATCCACAACTAATCAAGGCTTTTGGGCCGCTTGTAGCTATGTGGACAATGCGCTTTGAAGCAAAGCATAGCTTTTTTAAGCGAGTTGTTCAACATACCAGCTGTTTTCGCAACATTTTACTGTCTCTTGCTGTGAAGCATCAGTTCATGCTGGCTTACCATCTGCATGGCACAGACATACTGAAACCTGCCCTAAGTGTCTCAAATCTGTCCACGGTGCCTGTGGATGTCCTCAAGGAAAACATACAGGAAGCAGTATAAAGAAGGTTTCCTGGAGAGACATGTATTCAGGTAGCTAATACAGTAACCTGCCATGGCACCAGTTACTCAGTGGGAATGATCTTGCCCCATGGATGCACTGGAGGGCTTCCGGATTTTGTTGAACTAAGTCTAGTCCTCATTTTGCATGGCCAGCCTGTATTTGCTGTCAAGTGTCTACATTCATGGTACAGTGAGCATCTTCGGGCTTTTGAACTGGAATCCACAAGACAAGTGACAGTCCTCGAGCAACAGGAATTAACAGACTCTTACCCTCTTGCAGCATACACTGTTGCAGGAAAGCGATTTGTCACCTTGAAGCGTCACATTCCCATCCAGGATTAGGTATTACTCCCCATAATTTCATTTTACTTGTGGTCAGATTGATGTGTGCATATGTTGGTATGAGATGGAAATGAAGCAAACACTGATAACTATAAGTTACAACTAAAGGTCAAGCCATTGTCAAGTGTGTCGAGACTGATTTTAAAACAGGTGGAATCTTGTAAACTAAAGATCTTAATCTCATAAGAATGTGTGTACATGTGAGTGTAGACAAACACGGGGTAATTTTGATGGACAGTACAGAAAAAAATCCTGAAACTGCTGCATTGAAATGAATTATGGTTATACACTTACGCGAGCTTACCATTTAATTACACTGAAAAGTCACTTCTGTTGAATATGAAACTCTGTAAAGTCCATTATTCACTTATAGTACCAGAGAATGCCTCCTGCTCTGTATACTGGTCACTGCACTTCAACACTAATCTTAAAAATTGAATTTTTATGCATCTCTTTGTAATAGGATGTAATTCAATTATTTGCATGCCAAAATTCAACATAACACGTTTTTTCCTTCTATAGAATCATCATGTCTGCCAGACTTCGAGTCATACTGCAAGAAGAAATCTGCAAGCTTTCCTTGCCCTTAGGTATCCCTCAGACTGTGGAGGAATTGAAGCACATCATGCAAGAGACATTCACAATTGAACAAGAATTTAGTATACAGTTCCAGGACCAAGATTTTGATGGTCAGTTTTTCACTCTCCTTGAAACTAATGAAATCAAGGACAAAGACACTGTCAAGGTGGTTTTTGCTGAGCCAGTGGTCACCTTAACATTGGAGGATTCTTTGAATATTAAAGGACCCCAAGAGAGCTTTGATAGCAGTTGCACCGAGGAAGATGTTGGTTCCAGTTCCATTGCATCCAATGATACCATAATCCTCTCTTCTCCAGAGAGCACTTCCTCCCTGCGTTCGGTGTCTTGGCCAGCTCAGTTTGAGATACCTACCTTCTCCCTTGACACTGAGCTTGTTCTACAAGCTGCAAATGAAGCTTACCGAAAGGATGGCACCCCACTCAACAATCCTGCAGTAAAATCTGACATTCTGAACAAACTAGCAGAAAGTATCTTTGTCTATACTGCCTATCCCTCACAAGCCCAAAGGGAGCAGGTCGCTGAGGCCCTGGTTACAAAGCACCCGTGTTTGAGGGACCCAGTGTCCTTCAATGGCTTATATAGTTGGCACAACAGCCTGAAGTACAAGCTTGGCAATTACAGAGCAAAGGTGAGACACCTTGGACTACCAGAGCTAAATGTTAACTGTCTGAAGAGAAAATCCCCTGCAGATGGAACTCCAGCAAAAAGCTTAAAAAAGGCAAAGAAATCTGAGGTAAACTACCTCCCACCTCATCCTCAAGGTGAAACTGATGCAACCCTTGAAAAGGAGAGAGTGGAGCTTCTCTATGAGTACAAGAAGAGAGACAACAACAAACTCATCAATGAGAAGATGGCAAAAACCTTCTCACTGCGTCGAAATGATGTAATCCTCAAGAAACCACCTGTGATTGATCTCAAAGCTCGATGGCCTGCCCTGTTTAAGGTTTCCCAGGTATGTTGAACATAACATTGTCTTCTCTAATATAGGGTGCTTGTGGCAGTTTCAAATTGAATATATGTTGAATTCATCATTGTTGCCTTGTTTGACAGTATCACTGCCCTTGTCCTGTAACCTATGTGACACTTTGCCAAGTAAAAGTCACATGTCCTCCTGTTCAAAACTTAAGAATGCTTTTGTTACTCCCTATGGCACCAGTGAGTTGTAAGTGGCATAGCTGGAGGTAGAGGTTTAGTGCTGACATATACAAGGCTCCTTGTGTCTGCGTCAAAGGGAGCCCTTGCTTTTCAGCTTGGCTTAAGCTAAAACTAAAAATCTACAAAAAACCATGCTGACTTAAATACTTGTAAAGACTAAAAAGCAGAATGTTTATTTTATGAAGCTGTGAGAATGAAGTCAAAAGTGTACTTACCTGATCACCTCTTATGGAGAAAATGAGGAGTATTCTTACCTGATGAAGCTGTGAGGGGGAAAAAAGTTAATTACCTGTGGAATAGCAACCACTCCCTTGTTACAGAGAGCACTCACTATTGAGTGTTGCATATACTGAAACCAAGCGGCTAATTAAGATAAGCACAAATCATGTGCTTTAACTGACACATCCAGTGCAGGATCCCCTGTAAAACTTGGTACCACCCAAATGTCACTTTCAGTGTAGTTTTTGTTCTGTTTCTCTACTTGTGTCTTTGTAATGGTTTTCTTTCTGTATCTTGTGATGTTTCTCAATCTCAATCTTGGTCTTTCTCTCAGATTGAGGAGGAATTCCGTAGGATAACATTAAAGCCACCACAGTCCACATTCCTGGGGAAGTTGGACCAATACATGCCCAAACTGTTGAGCCTGTACAGGAGGAAAGGGGGAGCCACTGGGAAGAAACTTGATCAGACCATTGACCTGTTAAATGAGGCATGTACTTACAATAGTATAGAAGTTAGTTTTATGTAGCAGAATTTTGATATCTGTATTTAACAATGTCATATTACATATTTTTGTAGGACCACAGCATTGAGCTCTGAAGAGAGGTTGTAATCAGAGGCCTCATTCTCTACCTTGGTGAAAAGACAGAGGAGTTAATCAAAGACTACCAGGTAAAGAAAATATACCTTTGCATTTGCTCTTACTGATTTACTCTACTCTCTGTGTGAGACTATTTTGCAACTTCTTATATAGTATAGTAGTAAATACTACTCTAGTATTAGTTAACAGGCATACTTAAAATCTTTAGGTTCAAAACCACTGATAAACAATTATAATTTTTGGAAAATTAATATGTACAATACAGTAGGATGTACTAGGTAACTGCTGGAAACAAGCAAGTGAGCACTATTTTTAGATTTATGTATTCACAAAACAGGATTGATTTTATACTTTTAGATTCTGCAGATTGTAAACATACATAATAAAAATATGTTTACACATTACCAAGCTAAGGGTCAGCAATGTCAGGCTTGGTGTGACTGGACCCCAAGATGAGTTTGACCATGAGGTACTCATCTATGAGCCCCCCTCCCAGGCCTGGCTTTTGGACAATGCCCTGGTCTCCATAATATGGGAAAGGTGCCTATATTCTAGACTTGCCCATGGGCGAAATACATATTGCAGATTAACCCAGTTCCTGTAATACTCACCTGTCATACTTTAACATCTAAAGAGAAATCAAAGAAAATTCTTGTACTTTTTTCAGGTTCTGTGGTTTTAAAAAAAGCAATTACAGTTGCACTTGCTTTCTCGTCTAAACTGCAATGGTTATAGAATTGTCTACAAGTAGTTAATAAGGCTTTTTTCTTGTCTCTTTACTGTACCAAATATACACTACTTTGTATACATAGCTGCAATGATTAAATTAATGAGAAAAGGATGTTCCAACAATAGGTCTTCAATTGTCTAAAAAACGGCCTTAAATGGCATTCGGTAATAACTGTAGGCACCTTTAATAAGCTACACTATTGCTCAAACAAAGCAACCACATAATATCAATCAGATCTTCTGTGTGAGGATAGAGCAAGGATGGCTATAAGCATCCTTTAAATTTCTATATTAGAAGCTGATTTTGTTTTCTCTGGTATATTTCACAGGCTGTTGATGACAATGATGCTGCAGCAATCCAAGAGGCCCTTGCTACATTTGTCCTCGACATCTTTGTGGTCAGCAAAGCCAGGGATGATGGTCTCCACAAACAAGCTGGAATAGCTATCGAGGGAGTAGAGGTCCTTTTTGGTATTCCTGATGTGGCACATGCTTGTGCCTACCTGATGGGCCTCATCTATGCCATGGAACTAAGCTACCCTAAGAAACTGAAATACACCTTTGAGGTCTTTCAGAAGATCTTCCTAGAGCTGGAGGATATGAACAAAAAAAATGTCCTCTAAAGTTCATGATCTGAAGGTTAGATTACTTGTCTAAAAGCCATACAGACTTCGTTGAAGGCAGAGCGTTTGAGTGAGTTTACAGTTGTTGGTGTTAACATTGCAATGTCTCAGGTTCCAGTGCACTTTCTCAGGTTACATTTTGATATTTTTGATGCTGTTGTTGGTTTATTTGGGCCACGCATTGTATTGACTAGTGTTGAATTCTGTCAATTCTTTGCACTTTCAATGGCATAAAATTCAGCTCTGGTCAGCACGGACAAATCATTGTCACCTATATTTTCATATGGGGATCATGTTTGCGAGCCTGTTTTTTTTTTTTTTCAGGATTTTAAGTCCATTTGAAGGACTGTGACTGTTCAGGTGTAAGATGTTACTTTTATAGAGAAGATCCGGTACAATTGATTGCCGATTGTATTTAACTCAATTCAAAATGCGACCTTATTTCACGTTGTGTTGGGTTGAATTAAATTTCAAAATCTTTTGAAATACTAGTTAAATATTTATACCCACTGTTGGACTCATGGGTATTGTTCAGAGTACATACCATTATTGCCCAGTTGGCAGACAGTGTCGAGACCTTGTCCATCTGTATTTTCAACACTTCAACTCCATGGCAGCATATCTTGACACATAATGAATGGATTGTCATATAATTTAGTGAACACATTCATGATGCCTGGACAATAAATCCTTTAAATTTTGGTGACTTTATGGCCTTTCCTCTAAGACTACATTCTATGCTTTGAACCATGTTCATTTTGATTATCTTAAGACCAAAATGTTTTTAAATCCCAGACTGTAATAACTAAATTCTCCATGTTTGATGATCATTCATGCTTCTCAAGGGAAAATTTCTTTTGGTTATGGTGACCTTATGACCTTTCCTCTAGCGCCATCCTCAGCCCAATCGTTTGACTTGTACACAACATATGTAATGGATGGATTGCCACATAATTTGCTGAGTGTACTTATGTTTCCCATGGTATGATCTCTCCTAATGAAATAACTATTTGAGTTGATATTTTCAGTATAGGAAATATGCAGTTGATAACTAGGAAATGTGAGTAAATTTAACTTTAAAATGACACTAACACATTTGGAAAAACAAGTAGATCCCACTTCAAGTAAGTAATATTGAAATTAAGAAAATTAAGTAGGTTTCAATTAAAAATGGATAATTCAAACTCTTAAAATCAAGTAGATAACTCAAAAAAACGACTGGAGAATTGCTAAAATTAAGTTGACTTTACTTGAACATTTATCTTTTGTGTCCAAAAAATTAAGTTGTTTATACAACAAGTACCCTTGTTTGACCTACATAATTTGATGCAAAAAGTTGCCTTAAGTTTAAGTAGATCAAGCAGGAAATTTTTATCAGTGTACATCACGCAAAATTCACAAGGTGTGTGCTGTATATTGGGTCCTCACGAATCTTCCACCAAAATACAGGTCAACATTACATGCTATACAGTTAGCAATACTGGTAAAAGTGACAGATCTCCGCAAATATGGATATGCAGCTGTACTTGCTCCATTGCTGCGTGACGTTCATACTTTGGAAGTGGACGTGTGTTCATTGAAGGACTTGGCCAAAATGTCAAAGGCACTGTCTTGTGTGTGTCTGCGGACAACTTGGCCGCTCATGGACTAGGGGGTTTTGTAGAGTCTTTCAGATCAGGCTGTGTTTGCAGATTCTGCTTGGGCTCAGCTGAACAGTATCAAGAATCCGAAGTCAGAGATGAGAAGTTTGCTCCGAGAACTAAAACCAGCCATGACCTGCATGTGCAAACAGTTAAGGTAAGTGACACTTTGAGCAGCCACTTTGGTGTTAAAGGTGGCTGTGTCTTGCAGGAGTCTCTGGATTACTTCCATGCTCTCACAGGGTTTCCTCCCAACATACTCCACGATCTTTTGGAAGGCATTGTTCCAATGGAGCTCAGTCTTTGTCTTAAAGAGATGATCCGACTGAAGTACTTCACTTTGGACTTTTTGAACAACAAGATTACCACGTTCCCGTATCAACATGCTGATAAAGTGAACAGACCTCAGCCTCTTTCCCAGGCTTCTCTTTCTCAGGGGACAATAGGAGGTAATGGGCATGAAAATGCAACTCTCCTCCGACTTCTTCCGCTGCTTATTGGCAGTGAAGTACCAGAGGGGGATCGGGTATGGGCAGTTTTAATGGATCTCAAGGAGGTTGTGGAGCTGGCTTTGTGCCCATCATTTACAGATGAAACTGTGGACTATTTGGCTTTCAAGACCAGTGATCACAGACGGGCACTACTTGACGTTTTCCCCGAGGTAAGGCTCCGCCCAAAGCACCACTATGTGGAGCACTATCCTGCCTTAATTAAATGCTTTGGGCCCCTCCTGCATGTTTGGACCATGCGCTTTGAAGCAAAGCACCGTTTTTTTTTTTTAAAGAGTGGTGAATGACATGCAAAATTTCAAAAACATTTTGAAGACCATGGCAATCAGGCATCAGCATATGATGGCATACCATCTTGCTTCACCATCATTTTTCAAGCCAAACACTCAAGCAACCAGGGTTGACTGTTTTGGTTTCATCGCTACCAGAGGTTGCTCAACTACACATCAGAGAACACACCACTACTGACACAATCTTTAAGGCCTCAAAAGTGACCATTGATGGCACAGACTATGTCTGTGGAATGTTTCTGTGTGTAGGAGCAAGTGGTGGGCTGTCTCAGTTCAGCAAAATTGAGCAGATTTTACTTTGTAATAATGTGTCTTTTTTGTGTTCTGATTATGAATCTTGGTATGTAGAACATCTACGTTCCTATGAGCTGACTTTGCAAAAAAGCTTTTCTGTCCACATACAGGCAAATTTGAATGACATCATCCCCCTCCCAGCATACCGTGTGGATGGCGCTCTTATTCTCACCCCGAAGAGGTTTATACTTGTAAAACAACAGAGTTAAGGTAAGGAAAAAAGACACACGCACACACACAGACAAGCAGGGCTTGGGGGGTGCGCGTCAGAGTGTAGTCGACGGGTGGGGGAGTGGCGATCGAGATCAGTGAGGTATGACTGTGCAAGGTTGTTGAGGGGCTTGTAAGCGATTAGGAGGAATTTGAAGTTAATGCGTTGCTTTATGGGGAGCCAGTGGAGTTGTCTGAGGATAGGGGTGAAATGTACTCTGGAGGGGGAGCGAGAGAGCAGTCAGGCAGCAGAGTTTTAAACATCTTGTAGTTTGAGGAACAGTGGAGGGGAGGCCATACATTGTGCTATTTCAGTAGGTGAGTTTGAATCTGGAGGTAATGGGTCGCAGGCGTGCAGTGTTTCGTAAGTGGAAGAAGGATGGTTACATGGTTAATGTGTGATCTAAATGAGAGTGCAGGGTCCATGTATATTCTAAGGTTTTTGACCAGGGGGAAGGGAGTGGCCATTGATGCAAGGTGAGAAGTTCTGACGGGTGGGGAGGATGGATTTTGGGCCAAAGAAGGTTTTTAATGTCAGTGAGACAGCAGATGAGGGTGTAGAGATTGGCAAGAGAAATGGTTTTGGTGGTGATGTAAAAGCCTAGAATAGCATCATCGGCATAACAGTGGAATTTGAGTCATGGAAGCATGTACAGAATGAAGAGGAATAGGGCCCAGGACTGAACCTTGAGGGACTGTGTATGACTGTGATGGTGTGGGAATTATGATTGATTGTGACGTGGAATCTATGAGACGGGTAAGATTTGAACCAGTAGAGGGTGGTGTTGGTGATGCCAATGGATTCTTGGTGACTTTGAGGGCAGCTGAATCAGTGGGATCTTCTCCATGTCCGCCATTTTGAATTTCCAGAAATACATTTTTAGCTGCAGAATGTACTGTACTTTTGTCATACTAGTAAATATTAGTTTATTACTTCGTAAACATATTAATGAAAATATCAAATTTGGCAATAGGTAGCAGTTTTAACGAGCAGCATAGTTGTAATACCTACTCTGGCCACTATCCTGCACAGTGCACCTTAAACATGATGAACTTCCACTTACTACTTTTTGCTAAGGGAAGCTGCACAGTATATGATGTTGTTAAGCAATCTTTTTTTTGTTTGTTTTAGCACAATGACTACTACATCCCTGCCCATGTTGCTCAGAGTAGAGCAACCAGACCAGCCACCAAGGAAGCTGAAACTGGGCGCTCGACCCGATTCTGTTGACTCACTAATCCGGATACTAAAACATGAACTGGACCTCGACCTCGATGTTGACCTTCTCTATGAAGACCCAGATTTTGATGGAAAGCTCACTGCCCTGACCGATATTAATGAACTGCCGCAGAAAGCTGTTGTACACATTACTTTTTCTCAAGACTCAAGCTCAGTTGCATCAACAGTGTTGCTCTCTGATGTCTCATCTCCAGAGCGTCTGAGCAGGTGGCCGCCAGGGCCTTTTCCAATCCCAACGTTCTCATTCGACGTAGAGCTGAAGCTGAGGGACGGAAATGCTGAATATGAAAACAAGAACACCTACCTCAACTTAACCCGTGACCTGAAGCACAGCATCTTGGAGAGTATGGCTTCCACCATTTATGGTTTTAAAGCTTATCCGAGTGACAAGAATTTCAATGGCCGCCGAGGCTCTTGTGGCCAAACATCCCTGCTTGACCCAACCAGGGGCTGAAAAGGGCTGGAATGGGTGGAAGAACTCTTAAGTTTAAAATGGGCAATTACAGAAACAAGATGAGACGGGCTGGATGTCAAGAAGTTGCGGTCAATTCTGGTAAAAGGAGTAGGAGCCACCCGGAAAAAGAGCCTTCACATTCGAACATCAAGCGACCAAAGCGTGCGGAATTAAATTTCTTGCCCAACTTTCCTAAAGGAAAGGATCCGTCACAACTGGAGGAGATGAGGCAGACAATTGTTGACAAATGCAAGAAAGTGGACAAGGACCTGACCCTCATCCGAAAACTGATGGAGGCCACATTCCCTCTACGCAGACAGACGATTGTTATGTCCTTCCCTCCTGTGAATGAGATCATGGACCTCTGGCCAGCTCTGAAAATTGAGTCAGAGGTGATTTAACATGAATCAACTCGTCAATTGCAGTTTCTCATGCAAATGTATAGGAATCACATTATTATATTTTAAGTCCGATCTTACTAATTTTAATGTTGCTATATTTGCCTTCTATTTTTGTGCCATGTATGCAGTTGTATGCAGAATTCCAGCGACTCACGAACCAGAACCTGCCCAATACATTTTATGCTGAGCTGGACCGCCATCTTCCACGAATGATGACTCTATTCAGGCAGAAGGCTGCCAAAACAGGGAAGACTGCAGATGCTCTGACCAGCATTTTAAAACTTCACGATGAGCAGGTAAAAGATTAAGATGAACTTTGCCATTTGTCTGGTTGTAATATACATTCATCCAAAAAATAAAGGGGGCACCAAAACAACGTAATGCAGCTCCAAGTCAAAAATACTTAGTGTTATGAGGCAACACTCATTATGGATCCATTTTGCCTACTGTTGTGCAAAATTAGCAAGCAATGGTTAGAAATTAAAGGTCACCAAAATATGCCCCTAAAATAGTTTTGTCAGGTGGTGCCACAAACCATTTCTCTTTTCATTCTTTCTGTCTAAATCTTTTGGTGACTCGTGCATTTTGACGATTTCGCAGCCCTGTAGGTACCACGAGTCAGTGTCTTGGATAAGTAGCACTACTTCGGGGGGGCGGTGAGAAACTATCAAAATGCACTTGTCACCAAAAAAATCAGTCAGAAAGGATGAAAAAAGAAATGGTCTAACACCACCGGACAAATAAATTATTTTGGGGCGTATTTTAGTTATTGCCTCTAATTTCTACCCATTGCTAGTAACGTTTTGCACAACAGTAGGCAAAACGGACTCAAGTATAGCGTTGCTTCCTAACTGGACAGGCTGTTATCAGACGTATAATTGACCTGGAGTTGCATTGCATTGTTTTGGTCTTTCCTTTGTTTTTGGAGCAGTGTACATATGAGCCGTATGACATGTTCTGCTTGCATTGATTTTAAAATAAGCTTTTCAATGACCAAGTTTTCTTCTTTTCTGCTCTTTTTTTTTATCTGAATAGGAATCCCATGACATCCACAGCAGACGCACCACAGCTCTACAAGCCTTGCCTGTATATCTGCGTGATGATGCGACAGAATTATTCAGGACCTGCACAGTGAGTCACCATCAGATCTTGCACTGTTAAATGGTTCCGATAAAATGTGGTGGCGTTTTTTGGATCTGGTGACCCTCATTTCCCAGATTACATGTCAGCTTTTGGTTCCATTCAAGTCTTTATTTTTGAGTGAATTGTCCCTGAAATTCCTGTTGGTAACATTCCATTGATTCTCAAAGGGGCTTTAGGTCTGGCGAGTTAGAATGCCCATACCACCAAAGCACCAAAATGTTGTATGGTAATCTATGGGGTTTAATCAAGAGGGAAATGTGGGTCACCAGATTCAAAAGCAGAAAACAGCTGACAGCAAAGCATCAAGGATATATGGGCCTCCATAACTCCCATGCAATGCTTCTGCCATTGACTTCAATGCTAAGGCGCATCATGCCAGTAATTAAGGCAAAGATTCCTACCTAAGATTTGAACATTAACGTGTAGTTTAGAAAGTACCATATTTTGGCTGATTTGATGTCTGAATTGAAAATGGTGATTTCATAAAAATATTCAACTTTTTTTTTTGGAGCTAGAAGCCCAAAATATGAAAGAATATACAAAACTTATTGGAATAGTTTAAAGGTGCACTGTGTAATATTTCTAGTTTATTTCCAGAATTCATGTTGTCCATTCACAAATGTTACCTTTTTCATGAATACTTAACGCCACCATCAAATTCTAAGTATTAATTATGACTAGGAAAATTGCACTTTTCATACATAAAAAGTGGGATCTTCTCCATGTCCGCCATTTTGCATTTGATATTTTTAGCTGAAGAATGTTCTGTACTTTGGCCATACTCGTAAATATTAATTTATTACCTATAAGATATGTAAAAAGATCAAATTTGGCAATAAGCAGCACAGTTTAAACGAGCAGCATAGTTGCGATACCTGCTCTGGCCATAATCCTACACGGTGCACCTTTTAAAATCCTTGTCATGAATCTCTGATCTATGAATGTTTGATCAAATTATGGAAATAAGTTTTTACATGATATTAAAATTTTTTGGAAAGGAGCTGGAAGTTGCTAACTTGTTTAGCATGGATGCTTTCATAAAAAACATACCCCAGTTGTCTACAATTGAACTGCTCTGACTAAACAGCATCTGCATTCATGTAGGTCCTCATTTTTATTTTCTGTCTTTCTGTTCATCCAGGATGATTCTGATGAACCCGACCTCGACGGTGTTGCTCTGGGCCTTCTCACCTTCGCCAACAATGACGCAGGCCTCTACAATGCACTGAGGGTGTCCATCGTGATTGAAGGTGCTGTTGTGATGAGTGTCTCCCGACATACTGACGCGTTTCTTATGTTTGGGCTTATGTACGCTTTGCACCTCAGCTATCCAAAGGCCTTGATCAACACCTTTGAATTTGTCCAAAAAATTTTGCTTGGCCTCGATGGTGGGAAACTTTCACCCAAATTGCAGACCATGAAAATTGACTTGTCCATGTGAGTGTGAAGGGTAGAAGGTAGCCAAGTTGTTTTGAGAAAGTGTTTTAAGGAGGTACTGTTTGAGTTGCTTATTTTTTGCTTCAGTTGCACCATTTTTGTGGTTCAGTGTTCAGGGGTACCAAAGTATTGGTATACACCATTCTAGTGCTGATAAATACTCATCTTAAGTGATATTTGGAATAGTGTGGCATTGAGTGAGTGAGTGCGCGCGTGTGTGTCACTCACGGTGTGTGGAACAAAATTTTTGTGGGGTCCAAAATCCTGGACCCCACAAGGAAAATCGTTGAAATGGATAGAGGAGGCGTTGCTGATATGTCTAGTACAAAAATTTGAAGGAAAAAAAAAAATCCCCCATACATCACAAAAACCTAACAATATGTGCTTAAGTGTGCTTAAGATTGGCCCTCTACAGACCAAAAAGGGTACTACAGCTTCACTTTTTTGCTCCGAATAAGCACACTTCACACACTCCACCCACCAATCAAACACGGACTTGTGTGTCACGTGAGATGATATACATTGAAGAACAAAAGGCAAACTTCTACGAAGTCAAGGCAAAGGTAATACAAAAATATGTACAATTCTAGCTTAATTATTTTTTTATATAAATGTTTTGAAGGTAGAACAAGCAAGCATATAAGCTTAGCCTTCTCTGCAGTTCATATATAGGCTATATCTGTTATTTTTAACGAATGTTAGACTAGCTGACTTAATAGAAATGCAATGTGTTAGCTTAGCTAACCAAATGCTGTGTCTGATATTTTCTAAGCAATAAGCTAGCTAGCAAGGGAGCTAATATTAGACTAGATAGCCTACATTTACTAATCAATTTAGCCTACATGTATTTTCTTAGCTATTAACGGAGCAAGGCTAGCTAACCAATTGCCATGCATGTGTTCTCAATCAGCTCTATTGGGAAAACGTTTGATGGAAGACAATGCCAAATTCCACCAGCTGAAATGAAATAAGGACAAAGGTAGGTTTTTGTTAGTTTTGTTAAGTTTTGTTATTAACCAAGCCCCACGTCCAGACTTCAGTGCATTGCTTCGCAAACGTACACGTGTTGTTAGCAATGTTAATTGGTTCACAGTACAAGAAGCTAAACTGGAAGCAAAGACCGAGAGGGATAACTGCAAACGAGGTTTTCCACGTAAGCCTTTCAGTAATTTCGGTGTGAAATTTATTCTTGTAATGTGAACCAATGGACATTGGTAACAACGTGTACGTTTGCGAATTTCTGGTGTTAAAAGTTGCCTTTCGTGGCCATACAATGCAGGGAAGCATGATGTGATGAAGTTAATGCCAACGCTAGTATACCATTTTATTTCAAAATCATTTTGCCATAAATATTGTGACGTTATTCAGAATCAGGGCTTTGAACCGGTTCAAGGAACGAAAACCGGGAACTTTTTCTATTTCACATGGAACAGAAACGAAACCAGAAACTTTATTTTATGTTCCGGAACAGAAACGCTTATTAAAAATAATGGTAACCGGTTAATACCGGTTTTTATTTTGTTCCTCAAAGTTTCCGTAGCCTACAAATAAAAAAGCCATTCTTCTCCTGCGCAAGTTTCTATGACCCGCTGGGGTTCACTTCCTGTGTGACGTTCGCTGACTGAATGGAGAGAGCGGGAAGGTGGACTGCTATCACGTCTCCATTACTGAGTGTCTGAGCAAAGAAGAGCCTGAACGATGCAACCTCCCTATTGGCTGTTTGTAAAAATGTATCAGTTGTTGCTCTTCCCACGGGAATCATCGCGGGCTCGAGAGACGAGACCTGACGAGTTAGTTCGTTGGCAGCAGAACAAAATGTCTGGACACAAATTGGGTTTTCAGAAAAGGAAAGAAAATAAACGGAGGGTTGAAAATACAAAAAAGGAGGCAGAAAATGCAAAACGAGTTTTAAGGTAGGACAAATGGTTACTTTTTAAGGCAGCCCGCCGTGGCTGCAGGCTTTCAGTTGTCATTGAATGGTTACTTTTCTGAGGCAGCTCGCCGTGGCTGCCTGCAGGCTTATTTATTATAGCCCATTTAGTTAAAATAGTTGATATAAAATGTTTATAGTTATAGTTATGTGATGGTTGTCCTGATTTAGACTGTTTTTTTTTTTTTTTTTTTTTTGGGGGGGGGGGGGGGGGGTGTTGCGCGATGTTGCACCTGGGTCCAGATTAGGGCAGAACCGGCCCTGGCTACATTTCAGGTGTAGTTTGTTTTATGTATGTATGTACTTGCATAGATGTGTACTTGGTCTTCCAATATGGCGCCTAACAAAATCTCGCGGCGCGGTGACGTCATGCGGTAGCCCTCTATACGGCCTGACTAGCCTTTGGTAACACACTAAACGAATTATCTTTCATTTTTGCCACTTTTTCTGTTGTTTGTGTAGATGGGAAGACATACTGAGAATCCAAATCGGCAACATTTGAAATAATTGTTTTGAATTATTTCTCGTCTTATTTAATGAAGGTTGTAATAGAATTAGCCTACATTTGGCTTAAGCTGGATGAGACAGAGACATAATTTTATAGCCATTTGTTAAACAGCTGACAGGGAACGTAATTAACCGTTCCGGGAACGAAATTTTTTTGTTCTAACCGGTTCGGGAACATCTATTTAATGGTGGAACCCAAAACCGGAAACGTTAAAATTCCGTTTCTGTTCGGAACGAACCAATAGGAAAAAAATTCTGGTTCAAAGCCCTGTTCAGAATACACTCGGATATCAATTGTTTTGTTTATTGTAGTATTTGAGAGATTAAATTAGTGTATTTCTTCAGTAGCAGCATGTAACAATACTGGAAAGTTGCTTCAATAACGTGACCATGACTTTGACCAGTCGAATGTTGGCAGATGTCATTAGTAATATAATCTTTGAGTGTTATGTTGTGTACAACGAGGTAAATATAAAATCACTAATGTAGGTATGATGACAAAGCAGCTGCACGCGCCTAGCATTCAGACTGAAAATCGTGTTCCACGCTGCGCAGTGCTCTGCCTATGCATATGCCAAAACGTACTCCTCTCCGCCTGGTGGGAATATATTTGTCCATCTCAGTCTTAACGAAGGGAGGCTCTGCTCATCAGTTATTTTCACCCATGTACCATAGACCTGGTGGCCACTCCATCAAAAAATGCCACTTTTCATAATTTCATTGTAAAGAACTAATAGACACCATCTGTTCAAATTTCATGTGAATATCTAATAAAATGAAGTTACAAGTAAAAATGTGTTAATAAGACACGTTTTCGGTCTCACAACCTCCATTAGACTCCATGTGTTATATTATCCATTCTGCAGGTAAAATGGCGAGAAGGAGGGTAAGCCCTCAGACTGTTGCAGAACTACATGCAGTCAGTAGGACAGACCAGACTGCCATGTTGGATGTTAAATACATAAACCCCACCAAAGGCAAGTGTGTCTCTGTAGTCAGTATTAATTTGTATTTAGTACTGTAGATATCTGCTTGGGATATTTATATTACATGTGTTATAGGGGAATTGAGGGTTCTTTTTGTAGCCTGCACTATGTTGCCAACATGGGCAACACCTTTTTTTTTTTTTTACTAACTCCTACTTCTGTGAACAGGCAGGGGTATATTTGCCTTGTCACCTTTTCAGAAGGGAGATTTTGTTGTTGAATACAGAGGACAATTTATCGACTTAAAGGAATCAGAGAGGAGGAGGAGGATATACTGTACAATGCACAATGCTTAGTCTTCATGTTCGACTTTATGTGGCATGGCAAGAAATGGTGGTAAGCATGTACTGTATGTTGGGTGTTAATTTCTGATCCTGGGACAGTAGCTTCCAATAATCAGTATCTTGGCCTAATGTCCTGCTTGACTAAGTCATTGTGACACTTTTTGTCTCTTTTGAAGCATTGATGCTGCAATGGAAGATGGCTCATTGGGAAGGCTGGTCAACGATGATCATGTTCATCCAAATTGCAGAATGAAAAGGGTATTAGTTGGGGGAAAGCCACACCTCTGTTTGTTCGCTGCTAGAGACATACACAGGGGAGAGGAGATTACTTACGACTACGGAGATAGCAATTGGCCATGGAGAGAAAAGGTTTGTCAGTGACTATGGATGTGCCTCTGTATATGTTTCATGTATTATATTTGTCAACATCTTTTGACTGACTGCTGCCTACAAGCTGTGTAGCAAATACTTCCAAACATGCCATTGAACTACTCATGCATTGCAGGTTTCTGAATTACTGGTTCTAATTCATATTTTAGGGTGGTGGAGACTCTTCTGACATAGCCGTGGAGAACCACATTTTGCCATGCAGCTCCAACCCAGTGATGCAACAGGAAGAGGTTTCACCCCTCAGCTTGCAGGTAAGAATCTGTTACCAGACATGGATTGTGTTTAGATACTTCTGAATGATGTTTAAGACCACATGATGGGGTAATGTCAGTTGTGAGGATTAGTGGGCTGGTTTGCTCAGATGTGGTTCTTGCTTACACACACACACAGTCTCAGGTGCAGCCTTGTGGGGTACCTGTACCCAGCCCCCACTCAAAGTTACTGATAACACCGGTGACGCACACTGTCTCAGGTGCAGCTTTGTGGGGTACCTGTACCCATCCCCCACTCAAAGTTATTGATAATTCTGGTGACACACTTTCTCAGGTGTAGTCTTGTGGGGTACCTGCACGCAGCTCCCATTCAAAGTTAATGATATTACAGGTGACACACACTCTGTTTCAGGTGTAGTCTTCTGGGGTACCTGCACCCAGCCCCCACTCAACGTTACTGATAATACAGGTGACACACACCATCTCTGGTGTAACCTTATGTGCACCATGTAAAAGATAGAATGCAGAGAAGGACGTGTAATTGGGAAGCCAAACTCTGCTAGAATGTAACCTTGTTAACACAACCCACATGCTTACAAGCAATTCTTGGATCACTGACTTTACACTGTACATTGACAGCACACTGAAGTGGTGGTGCTTTTTAAGCAGTTCTTTTAACACAACACATGCTGAGAAGTACATCACAGCTCTATTTCTGCTAAAACAGGAGGTATGACTTGGTATGCTTGACTGATTGAGAGCTAAAATGAGTTGCTCACTGGCCGATTTTCAACCCAGTAGAAGATACATGGTACTGTATAGCTGTTGTGTCGTATGGTGAGTGCTACACGTACCAGTTGTGAATTACTGGTTCTAATTCATATTTTAGGGTGGTGGAGACTCTTCTGACACAGCCGTGGAGAACCACATTTTGCCATGCAGCTCCAACCCAGTGATGCAACAGGAAGAGGTTTCACCCCTCAGCTTGCAGGTAAGAATCTGTTACCAGACATGGATTGTGACAAGACATGCTTAAGATGACTCTGATGATTGCATTAACATAATTTTGCGGTGACACCTAAAGGCTCTGGTAATTTAATTCAGGATGCTTGTATCTAACAGATTCAGTCTGAACCTTCCATTTGACCCCTCCCAATTTGTTTTTGGTTTGATTGGAAACGTCCAGTCTTTATAATCTGAATTCCTTTTGATGTTTTAGGGTGGCAGTGGAGACTCATTTGTCAAGGATTTAGAGACTAGCTCCTCTGTATGCAGCTCCAGTGTGGTGTTGCAAGACAGAAAGATTTTTGAAGAAGCCAAGTTCAGCTTGGTAAACTACTCAGACTCCAGCGAATCAGCCATCAGTTCCAGCGCTATGAATGAAGATGTTCCCCCATCCACCATAAAGGTATCTTTGTCCTTTGTATCAACTTAAGTAATTTCAGCAATAGCGACCTGCCACTAAACACCGGACACGACCGCTTTTCAACCTG
The DNA here is from genome assembly GCF_027579695.1 of Neoarius graeffei. Taxonomy (NCBI): domain Eukaryota; kingdom Metazoa; phylum Chordata; class Actinopteri; order Siluriformes; family Ariidae; genus Neoarius; species Neoarius graeffei. The sequence goes on from NC_083576.1 coordinate 43,447,843, forward strand.
TCACTATTTTGATAGAATAGAATTTTGAAGTGCACATTCACTGTTTATGTTATTAATTTATTTTAACCGCAAAAGATTTTCAAATGCATGAAAATGAAATGGCTTAGGTGACACAGCACAAATGCCAATCCACTTTCAATCAAATCCATTTTTATTTATATAACTCATTTCCTACTTGGAGCACTCAAAGCCAAATCAAGCTATTCACTCCCATGTACTTATAAACATGGAATCTCATGGTAAAAACAATATGAGTCAAGGGGAATCATGACATTGTAATTCCATATGTGTATTCTGCCTGTTCTTTCCATTCTTTTATTAAAAAGTGGCAGGCCTCTATTGTATCCGTTCCACTTTTGATTTTGGCAGCTTCCACCTAGCCAGGCCAGCCACCCCATCCTACACCATCAACATTTGATTCCAGCAGAGGCTCTGGACCCATGCCCATAGGGTCTCGTTTATAGAAGTTATTTTCTAAGTTTTCTTCACGGTCCAATCAAATGATTGGATTTTTTTTTTTTTTAAATCGACCTACAACTAGCAAGACACTGCCATCCTAACCGACGTGACCCTCTGACAAATTTGAATCATGTTTTAAAATTTGTATGTTTTAGCTGTGGTTACTATTTGGTGACTGCTCACCATTTTCATTATACTGAGAAACTGATATTAATGTTGGCAATTGGTTGTATTATTGATCAGTTTAGTATATGATAAGCAAGCACACTTGCAAATTAGAGCATTGGAGTATACAGTATATAGGCTAAATAGCTGCATTTTCTGTTTGCACTGTAATACTCTGATAACATGTAGACCATCATTAATTCTGGTCCTAGAGAGCTACTTATCTTGAAGCTGTCTCTTCAGTCCTAACCTAGCTCATCTCATTCATCTTATCACCTGCTTGCCAGGTCCTTAATTACTTAAATATACATGTGTATTACATGATATTTTGAAGGCCTGCACATACAGTAGCTCTTCAGGACCTGTGTCGAAGATCTTTGATCTAGATTCAATCGGAATAAAATTTCATCTTAATGATTAATCTAAGCAATACAGATCAGTAACTGTTACTTACAATATATAATACATTGTTCAAACTGTTTTCAATTCTGTTTATTGAAGAGCAAAGAGAAGATTCCTTTTGGAGTTGATCTTTCTGACTCCAGTGTGAAACATGGAGATGATCAACAAACGATTGTACCAAGGCTTAGGAGAACCAAAAGCATCTTTGTAAGTCCCACCAACAAATGTGTCGGTCATTGCTGCCATGTACTTTATATTACTTTCAGGGTGAAATTGTGTTTACTTGAGTGGTCAAGTGATTTGTAAAGTTATGACTGTATAACAGGTTGTATGCGTACCCTCCCTGGAGCGTTTCAAACACATGATGCCATAGAGTACATTTTTTTTCCCCCTATTTTTTAACACTTAGTGGGTAGTAGGGGTGTATGAAAGAAAGGAAAGGGGGGGCGGCAATCGGGACAGACAGACACTGCATTAACATCTCCTTGCTTGGTGTGACATTGCTTTCCCTGCTTGGCATGGCACTGTTTCTACTGTTTTGTTGCTAAAAAAAGGTGTCAAGAACGGTCCAGAGCCACCTTATAGATCCTTCTGATACCTCTGGTAGGCAGAACCAGCCAGGTTGCGTTCATCAAGTGAAGCATGGCCTCATTGTGCTTCGTGTTTGTATGGGCACATGAATGCCCAGTGCTGCGAATGGTGCTGTAAAACGTGTGTCCTTGTAACATGACGTCGTCTTCTGGAAACGGTATGAAAACGCCTGTCTACAGACATCGTTCTTGCTACGGAACCTTTTAGAAATCTTGGTAACATTTGTGTAACCCAAGTCTTGGGTGAGGCTAGTCAGGTCATTAGTTCTCTGCTGTGCGTTAAGGTCACAGCACGTTGGTGTCCGTGGGTACCGACTGTTAGTGCGTTAGAGCCGCTCGTTCGGCAAAATGACGTCGCTCAGCTCGGGGTAACATCCACCCTTAACGTGCTGCATATCGTATCGCACTGCAGAACTATTGAACAATGCTGCCTGGCTGGTTCCACCAACAGCAGGCTGCCTTCTGTTAAAGGGACAGTACAGGTCATGATAAACAAAATGGTGGGAGTGGGAGAATTGTTAGAATGAGGAGTGTATTTGTGTTGTGTATCTTAACTGTTTTAATTATTTTTTGAAGATGAAAGAACATTCCTGATGGATCTGAGGAGCTTTTTGACACTAGTCCTGATAGTGGAGAAGAATATGTTCCAGCTTCAAGTGGGGAAAGTACCGATGGTACAGATGGAAGCATGACCTGTGAAATATCACCACCATCCTTGTTGGAGGGGACTCTGAATACTCCATGTCAAAGCAGTAGCAAGAGCAGTGTAACAGATGTCTGTGCTCCTGACTCCACATGTTCTCCAAGCAGGGAATGTGGAGAAAGTGCCTCAGTATCCATTCCTGCTGTCAGAAAGAAAGAAGATGGCTCTCGGCTGTATAACAAGAAACAGTTCTGTCTGTATTGCGGGTCTTCTTTCCTAAAAATCTCAAAGCATTTGGAGCGTAAACACAACAAGGAGGTGGAGGTAGCAAAAGCACTTAGTTTTTCAAAGGGCTCAAAACAAAGACGAGTGCACTTAGAATACCTTCGAAACAAAGGTAACTTTGCACATAATGCCCAAGTTTTGAGAACAGGCACAGGAAAATTGGTTGCACGCAAGCAGCCAAGAGAAAATTCCCAAGCAAAAGACTACATGCACTGTGTATACTGTCAAGGTTTGTTCAGAAAACGTGCAATGTGGAGACATGTGCAGATCTGTAATTTCAAACCTGACAATGTTAATCCCAAACCGGGAAAAACTAGAGCCCACACCTGCTGGACTTTCTGAAGAGCTATGGAAACTTGTGAACAACATGAACCAGGATGCTGTTGCACATGCAGTCAAAAGTGACTGGTGCATCATGGAGATGGGAAAGCACCTCTACAACAAGCATGGCTCTGACATTGACAAGCACGAATATATCCGGCAAAAACTGAGGGAGCTTGGTAGACTTCGAGTACATGGTGGTGAGGTCACAAACATGAAGACTATCAGAGAATATCTCATACCAGCGAACTTCATGCAGACAGTCAATGCAGTAAAACACACAGCACAAGGCAGTAAAAGCAGCGCTAAATCACTTCCCCTGAAACTTGGACACAGCCTCAAGATGTCTATGCTCCTGGAGAGTGATGCAATCATTAAAGGAGACAAAGATGCTGCAGAAGCAGCCCGCTCATTCCGAAACATCTATGATGCAAAATGGTACGAGCTTGTGTCAGCCACATCTTTGAAGAGCCTCAGTGAGTCCAAATGGAATGCCCCTCAGCTGCTGCCTTTCACAGCAGATGTGCAGAAGTTGCACAATTACCTGGATGAGAAGAAAAAGCAGTACCAACATTTGTTATCTGAGGCGTCATCGCAGAACTGGGCCGGCTTGGCTAAGGTGACTCTCGCCCAGGTTATCCTATTCAACCGGCATAGAGAAGGGGAAGTGTCCAAAATGTCCCTCTCTGTGTTTACATCAAGAGACACATCAGCACCTCACGAAGACGTCAACCTTGCTCTCTCTGAACTCAAGAAAAAGCTCTGTCATCATTTCACCAGGATAGAAATGAGAGGAAAGAGAGGTCGGAAAGTTGCTGTACTCCTAAGCCCAGCGATGCAGGAAGCACTTGATGTACTATATCAAAAGAGAAAGGAGTGTGGTGTCCTCAAAGAAAACACGTGTTTGCCAGACCAGGAGCGATGTCGCACTACAGAGGGTCAGATTGCATCCGCCAGTTTGTCCAATGCTGTGATGTCAAGAATCCTCTTTCACTCACCTCAACAAGACTGAGGAAGCACATGGCTACCTTATCTAAGGTACTAAACCTTCAGGAGACAGAGCTAGACCAGCTGGCGGATTTCATGGGCCATGACATCAGAGTGCATCGGCAGTTTTATCGGTTACCAGAGGGCACCCTTCAACTAGTAAAGATCAGTAAAATCTTGATGGCCATGGAGCAGGGACGCCTTGCGGAGTTCCAAGGCAAGAGTCTTGAGGAGATCGACATTGATCCGAATGGTACGTAGTTTCTGCTTAAGTCAACTGTTGTGATTTTGACTTTTAAATGGGCACATCATAACACTTATTGACTACATTGTATTGTATACCACCTGTTTAGAAACAATCCAGTTGGACAAGCATCCGGATTCCGAAGATGACCTTGCAGAGGTGGTGTGTGAACGGGACATGGAAGGTATGTGTTTTGATGTTACTTAGTACATGAATATCTTAGGTTGTGTGTGTTATTAAAAATGTATCCAAAACTTTGTCCCTAATTAGGGTGTCAGTAGGTCCTTAAAAAGCTGAAATGTTATCATAATAAATACCCCTTTTACTTGCACCAATCAAAATATCTATTGAAGGTTGGAAAGGCAGCAGACACACAGTAATCATACTGCAATTCTAGCACTTTTTTTTTTTTTTTTTTTACAAAGAACACAAGACACTTGTACATGTAGGAAGAGCACCTTAGGGAGAAAATGTAAGCTTTCCTGACTTTAGCTATTACAACTATCCCTACCCTATCTATGACCAATGAATGGTTCAGGCCTTTAGTCCCTAATCCCAGGTGTAACATGCACAGCTGGCCGCTGACTACAGCTATTCACGCAACCACATGTGAGCTGTACAGGACAGAGTAGCTGAGGGGATGGCCAGCTGGAGCCGTACAGACAGGTGCTCAGCAAGGGTTAACCTGAACCAACTGGCTACCATTACAGTGACTGGGGCTGCTGGGGCCGCATTTTGATCCACTCAGCAGCACCTACCTACAGCGCTCGAAACTAACGGTGTCCCGATGTCCCGGGGACCATAAAAAATGTCATCGGGACACAAAATTATCATATGTGGGACAATCCCGGGACAATGGAAAAAAATAGATCTAGAAAAAAAGTTCTACATTAATATTATTTACAAAGCCGTAACACATACGTAGACATTCACCTAATTTGTCAATTTTAATTTTAAAACGTTAACAGCGAAAAATATATAGTAGCTACACTTTCGATGCACCTGCATCCGTAGGCTACAGAGCAGCGCGTTCTGTTCTAATCTTCGGCCGGAGTCCGCATTATATGGACTCGGAATGGAATTGCTACCGCACACGCTGCGCCGACTCTTGCCAGAACAAAAATGCTGAAGTGGTTGAAGCGGACCGACCGCGGGGAAGAAACTGAAAGCCCAGACATAACGTCTCCGGGACCTTCAGGATCCAAAGTGTCATCGCCTGGTCTGCAGGCAACGCTAGCAACTGAATGAACTTAATGAACACTGTTAGACACGTTATAAATACAACAGGAATGATGTGGATGATATTGACGGAAGATACCGTTCAACAGAATAAGTGAGTTTTCTTGGTGTCTTTCTAGTTCAGAAAGTTTAGTCAGTCAGCAGCACAACTAGGCTCGGACCTGCTGGCACTATGTTGATGTTGCTAACATTTGCACCCACGTTTCGGCAGCGAAAGTTCATAAAATGTTTAACGGAAAGTTCATAAAAATGGATAACGGAAAGTTCATAAAATGGATAACGGTAATGGATAACGGAAAGTTCATAAAATGGATAACGGAATTTTCATAAAAATGGGTAATGGTAATGGATAACGGAAAGTACATAAAATGGATAACGGAAAGTTCATAAAAATGGGTAACGGTCTCATCTCATTATCTGTAGCCGCTTTATCCTGTTCTACAGGGTCGCAGGCAAGCTGGAGCCTATCCCAGCTGACTACGGGCGAAAGGCGGGGTACACCCTGGACAAGTCGCCAGGACATCACAGGGCTATGGATAACGGTAATGGTGAAAATTATAAGTTGGCCTTATAAGTGCCAACAGATATTCAAGGTATAAGTAGATGAAATGAACATAAAAGGGGTCTTATTTTCAACTAAAGTGTACTGCAGATGTAGGGAGTTGAAACATTTTCTGAATGAGCTAGTTGGCCCCTTTAAATAAACGGGTATCTATTCATACAGTGAGATCGCCAAAGTTTAATAAACTGAAAATGCAATAACTGTAATTTTGAAGTAGATGATGTATAGGACGTGTCGCTTGTGTCTTGTGACTTATTGTAAAAATGATATAAAGGGTTCAAAATCGCATAGTTACAAATATAATAGTAACTTCATATGATAATATTAACCACTGGTTATTTCAGAGAGGAAAAAAATGGGGACACTATTGCTTCCATTCGGGACAATACAACACAGAATTCGGGACCACTGGGGGACACAAAGAAAAAAAGTTAATTTCGAGCCCTGCCTACCTATCACTTTCCCCTCTGGCTTTCACCATCCCAACCACATCCTTCTCATCCCGCACCACTGGCTAGCCTTTGCTGCTTCTTCTAACATTTCCTTAACAATTTACAAAGAATACAAGAATATTTATATTTATATACACTTACAAAATCAGGCCCAAGTTAATAAATGTTGTCTCCTGGGGGCAGCTGTGGCCTAGTGGTTAGGGAGTTGGTGTGGGATTGGACGATTGCAGGTTAAAATCCCGCCTTACACATGGTTGAAATGCCCTTGAGCAAGGCATCTAACTCCACACTGCTCTAGGGACTGCATCTGAAACCAGAGACTTTCTTACATAGGAGGAGACAGAGCACTTGATAAATCGTCCATGGAAATGCATGTGGACTCTTCGTAACGGCAAGATGGCGAGTGTCTGCAAATATCCCGCCTGTTCCGTTGGCAATCATCTGCTGAACTATACGAGTGACGTTCCAATCATGTTGCAGTATTGCGCTTCACTGTACTAAACTTGCCGTGTAGTGAAGCACTGCACGTGCGCATCGTCAAAATAACCAGTGAGAAAAAGGGGCTTTTAAAGCTTTATTTTGATACAAAGCAGCTAACATTTATAGCCATTATAATCAAGTTTTCGTTGTGATTTCAACCATGTATTTTTATGTCCCTCAGCCATCGGAGAGTGAATATACTCGTGTCTCGCCATTCATTTAGATAGGGCCTGGTCTTATTAACCCGAAATAGATGCCCGAAGGCGTAGCCAATATGGCCGCCGAGTGCAGGGACTTATTTACAGGGTTTCAGCAAAGTCCTTCTATATATCTGTAAGTTGCTCTGGATAAGAGCGTCAGCTAAGTATAATGAAATAATTTAATGTAATGTACTGTGTTATCAAATGGCTTTAAAACAAACATCTTGATACATCCTCAAAGCTTTCACAGCTCTCATATCAGATTATACGGATGGCTACTATAGCTATATATATTGTAGACAGATTTCAGTCGGTGATTGTCATAGTGGCTGGGAATCTACATGAATTTTGAAGTAACAAGTACTTGTAATGTTCATCTCGTCATTGAATAGTTCCTGTCGCAGGTCAGGCAGAAAAGCAGAAATGGAGTGGGTTACTGCAAGTAGATGAAGGGGAAATTCACTCAGATGAAGATGATATCCCTGTCCAAAAGACAAAGTCAAAGACCGGTAAGGATGTTGTATATGTACCAAAGACATTACATTTGCAGAGTGACATAAAAGTACTGAATAGTGAATCCAATATACATACAGTGACGGGTGACAGAAAGGGGGAGGTTCCCAGTCTGAGAATGGAAAGGATGGTGTGTTTAGGTACTGCTGGACAGTCTTATGGCTGTTGGCACTAAGGGGGACCTGAGCCGCTCTGTTTTGCACTTGAAGAGGTGCTCCCATCTGCCACAGCTCATCATAGATGAGTTTTCCAGGATAATTCACATTCTGTCCATCGTCCTCCTTTCCACCAGTGATCAGCCAAGTGTTTTAGTTTGTCTTAACAGTCCCCACTTTGAAATGTAGATCAAAGGAGGAACAGTGTACCTGAGAAGTGTGTTAAGGTGTTCCCCAGAAGAACAGTGTACCTGGGAAGTGTGTTAAGGTGTTCCTCAGAAGAATAACAATACCTGGGAAGTGTGTTAAGATCTTGATACATCCTCAACACTCTCAGAACTTTTCAAGCCAGTTTAAACAGATGGCTGCTATATAGAGTGAAAAGTACGTAGGCCTACGTATATGTGCACAAGGATGAAAGGAAAAGGAGAATTCTGGAACTTTTAATGTGTGATTAATCACAACAGAGTTTAAATGTTAATCATAATCATCACAATCAGATTGTTTTAATTGATTGACAGCCCTGTAATGAAGAATAATGTTCACTTTGACATTCAGTAGTTCCTGACATGAGTGAACCGCAGCAGCGGAAATGGAGTGGGTCGCCACAAGTAAATGAAAGGGAAAGTAATTCAGATGGAGACGACATCCCTCTCCAAAAGACAAAATCAAAGACCGGTAAAGATATCCTACTGTCCTACACTATATAATGACGAATACTGTGTCTGTGTGTGCACATGGGCATTGGGGATTGGCATAGGGTGACTAAGTAATTGAGTACAGTAGTGTACAGTATAGGGCAGTAGCGTGCAGTAGCAGTAAAACACAAGAGGGAGTACTTTAATGCTCTCTTGCCCATGGTACTGTAGCACAGCCCTTAGTATATTCTCAAAACACAACAGTTAAGTTATTCAGTTTATTATATATTGAGTTAAGTGAACTCTACTAAGAAATACTGTTCCTAAAACTCGCATTACTATGGAATTTCAAATAGTGAACATGCGTATGATGGTCCCGACCGCATATTGTGATTAGCCAAGAGGCATTTGAGACTGTGTGTTTTTGTGAACTGTGTTGTATATTATATGCTTTGCTAAACTAATTTGTTCTATTTATTTCTTATTTAGCTCGCAAGCCACAGAAGAGGAGGCTCTGGGAAAAAGAGGAGATAAATGCTGTCGAAATGCACTTGATCAACTTCCTTCGCACCTGTAACGTTCCAGGAAAGGATGACTGTGATAAGTGTCTTAAATCTGAGCCAGAAGCACTTAAAAATAGAGACTGGAAGGCCATCAAATTTTACATCAAAAATAGAATTACCGCACTGAAGAGGAAAGTGTAAGGTTTATCATTTCTTTTTTGTTCATTGTTCACCTCAGAATCCTGGCAACGTTTAATGGCCAGGACAGGTAAGCTAAAATGGGCCGTAGTGTGCCATAGTTTGTGCCATATGCGATGGTTTGCCACATGTGAGCTCATTTGGTCAGATGGTACATAGGCCATTGGCACTTAATAAAGAGCTTTGTTTAAAGTATGTTCAGGTGATATTTTTCTACTTCATGTGTAAAGAGAAGATCTTCGTACACATCAATCCAAGCAAAAAAAGTTTGTGTTTAATTCTTTACAAACTTTCGGTCAAGAGACCTTCATCAGGGCATTGCACAACACATACAAAGCAGTTCATCTTATACCTGGAGTTCTATCAGTGTAATCAGCCTAGAGTTCAATCAGTGCAATCAGACAATGGCAGACATTAATCTGGGATTACACAAGAACAATTGGAAGTTGCAGTTCCATAGACATATTTGTAGTTTTTTTAGGTACAGACGTCAATTCATATGGCTTACAGTGGGGTGAAGTTAAATTAACAATGTAGACCTCAAGTATGCAAAACACAATAGAAAGCACAATTAATATAAAACACAAAGGGCAGTAGTGGCCTTGTGGTTAAGGTATCGGACTTGTGACCGCATCATCACAGGTTTGAATCCAGTAACTGCCAGTAGTGCTACTGAGGTACCCTGAGCATGGTACCATCCTCGGTCACTGCTCCCCGGCCACTGTTGTCATGGCTGCCCCCTGCTCATGTGCGTGATGGGTAAAAATGCAGAGCAAATTTCGTTGTGTACACTGTGTGCTGTGCCGTGTAAACTCAATCCAATCCTTCTCCATTCTAGCCTGGAGCCCAGCCCCTTGCACGTCATTTCATTCTGTACAGAGGGTCTGGCGACGCTGTATTGAAAATCGTTTTCTCCATGGAGGTGGGAACTCTGCTGAAGTTTAAAACGATTGGATCTGCCTTTACCCAATTGCTAGCCTGGTCGTGGCGTATGCAATGAATTGAAGTGTACCACACAAAACCGACGTCATCCTCACTCGAACACTCCCGCTGTTCGCTGATTGGCTAGGAAGGATGCCATCCTAGAACCACAGCTTCTACATTGGTGTCGCCAGACCCTCTGTACAGAATGAAATGACGTGCAAGGGGCTGGGCTCCAGGCCATCTCCATACCTCTCTCTCAAGGAAATGTGAAATGTTTGTAGACAAGCTTTCTACATCAAAAGTGACTAGAGACAAATCAGAGGGGAGTTCCTGCAGTTCAGATTTTTATTTATAATATAAGTGGAATCTCTCACATATACAGGAAGCTTTTGGATATATGGTTTACTATAATAATACATGAAATTTGACAATGGTTCCAGTAGTGATTCATTACTGGCATCTATAGGTTTAACTTTAGGTTTAATGAGGCTTTTGTGAACTTTGGGGAGCATCGTTACAATTTCTGTGTTCATCTGGAACTTCGACTGAGTGCGGTGTACAACCTCTAATCTACTTCATGTGTAGAAACCTCATTGTTATTAATCCCTAGTGGGGGATTTTGGGTGATACAGTTGCCTAGTGACAAGAAGGTACTAAATAGAGTATAAAATATACATGCCGTACAAACCTTGCCTATAATGCCTGCACCATACATGATCCAAACTATCACCCAACTCTACGTTTATGAACATAGGCCATATCACCTTCCACACATCAGTCTAGACTAGGGCTGCGGTCAGTCTCTGAGCCAGGTGTCTGTCCGTTGATCATCGCACCTGATAGGGGTCCCATCCTAGTAATGTCAGATCATCTGTTCCCCAGAAGAATGGTATACCTGAGCAGTGTGTTAAAATGTTCCTCAGAAGAATAGCAAAACCTGAGATGTGTGTTTATGATCCCCAGAAGAATAGTAAGACCTGAGAAATCCCCATATGGAATGACTCTGTCAGGTCTGACCACAAGTTATGAATATTGTTAATTTGAAGTGATATTCATGCTCCTGAAGTGCATCTGGTCATGCCTGATTTTTTTCAGAGGTGTACGATGTCTAGAAAGGGTGGCACCCAGAAAGTAGGTTCCAGTCAGGTGGTCCCACAATGTGATAAAAACAAGTGTGTGTGTAAAAATGTTTGAATGACGGCAACTCTCCTTCGTCTGTATAAATATCAACATGTTGGTCAAAACAAAGCAAGAAATCATAACCGCGCAAGTTTATAGGAATAGGGGAGCGATGAACAACTAAATGAATGAATGAGGGCAACTCTTTCCTTCCTCTGTATAAATCGGAAAAGAAATCTGACATTGCAACATGTTGGTCAAAACAAATCAAGAAATCATAACAGCGCAAGTTTATAGGAACAGCAAGGGGCAGTGTCAGTGTGTGTAGATGAAGGAGGATGGCTGTCTCCACATCCTCTCACTAACACACACACACACACACACTCACTCCTCTGCCGTACATTCAAATACTCCTCTTTCTGCCACGGAATGCTCTTCTCCCTTTAGTGACCACCAATGCCATCTTTCAGCACTTGTGGCTCAACTCAGTCCTGGACGAACACACTCACAGAGGAAAGCTGACAGTTGGGGGGACAAAGGGTTCAGAGAGGGTCCACATTTAGGTGTTCTTTACGTTGGATGTATTGGGTGAGGGCGGCCTTTCAGAATACTTTGTCTGGGTCCCCATCAAAGCTTTCAGTGGCCCTACTCTCTCGCACACAGTGGTAGGACGTGCGCGTGCGTGCGTGCGTGTGCGCGAATATGCAAGCAGAGATTTACTCTGATAGTCACTTTTTTACGCTCGCTCGCTGGCTCTCTCTTTCTCTCTGCCCTTTTTTTTTTTTTTGCTCCCCACTGCGCTGAACCTACATTGCATTTGTATGTCCTGGTCATTTTTACATAGTTTATGAATGTTTACATTGTTAATGAATGTTTAAATGTTTCTTAATGTTTACATTGCATTGTTGACAATAAACAATTGTTTGGTCAGCACAACATTTTGTGGTGTACTTGCTTTCTAAGCTGTATTTATAGTTACACATGTTAGTTGTATAAGTTGTTGCAATTTTATAAACGTGATGAACGAAAATGTATTTTCCTTACCAGAAAAATCAGTGATTCTAATAATGCAAATATTTTATTTTATTTGAGCTAAACTGGCACTTTTGAATAAACTTTATTAAAAGATTCAAGTACAAGACAGGAAACGATGAGTAATGCTTACTGCAAATGTTTGAGTTGTTATATATGAGCACTTTTGATTTAACTGTTATTAAAATTCAATTACAATACTTGGAATTTATGACTAACACAGCAAATATTTGACTTCAGTTATGTGAGCAATTTTAATTAAACTTTAATCAAAAGGTTCAAGTACAAGACAGAAAATTATGACTAGCAATTACTGCAAATATTTGACTTGAGGTATGTGAACAATTTCAATTAAACTTTAATCAAAAGATTCAATTACAAATCCGGAAATCATGAGTAATTGTTACTCTAAATATATTAGTTACATGCGCAATTTTAATTAAGCTGTTACCAAAGGTTTTGAGTACAGGTAAGTTCTGGAAATTGTAACTTTTAAGTTCATCAACTTAAAAAAATTGCTGTAACTTATTACGTCAATTTTTTTGAGTACTGCTAACTTATTCGGGTTTACAGTGTGGTTGTATTGTAAACTTAAGCGGTGCATAGGTTTTAGGCCATTCAGCAAGTCAAGGCGAACTTTTCAGCTAAGCTGCTAGGAATGTGAGCATGTGCATGGGTTTAAATGACGTCCAACTTATGGACAGAGGACAGGAAATATTTGGAAGTACTGAGTTCAATTGTGACAAAAGGGGGCAGATTTTAAAACATTATAGGATAAAGCATGGAAGTTACTGTAGAAGTGAACCCTTTCCTTGCCCTCATCAGGAGTGTTTGTGCACGTTCCGGTCTTTGGGTACTCTCAAGACTCACTTGTCTCGGTTCCATTTAGAAACCCACTCTCTGCAACCTGCACCACGTGCAGTAAAGTTGCGCTGTCTGTTATGAGAGTTCCTTGAACCTTGCAATGATGCAACATATTTTACCCACCTTCGTAGTAGACATCTTCAAGACAACCAGAAAGTTCAGTGTCCGTTTAAAGGCTGCACTTTTGAGAGCAGTGTCTACAACATTTAATGCACATAGAAGTAAGGAGCACAGAGAGATGACTTGGACAAATGTTTAAATCGGAAATAGTAGTTAGTACCGAAACAAGGTCAATGTAGTGACTGATACTCCTCTGGAGATAAACGCTGTGGATACAGATAATCTGGATGATGAAATTGAAACACCTGAAGCTGAGTCTCAGCACTTATGGGAAGATTTGGAGCATAATTTGGCAGCCCTGTTTCTAAAGATGCAAACACTGCTGCATGTTCCAGAAAAATCTGTGCAAGAGGTCATTCAGCAACTTTGTGAGTTAGTTCAGTTGTCCCAGGCACCTCTGTACAATAAAGTAAAAATGGTTTTACAGAAGCACCATACAAACGTTGACGAGTCAGTTGTTAGAGAGGCGGTAGAGACTTTGACAGGCAGCAACATTATCACGGCATGCTGTGGCAAGGATGGATGTCTAGCTACAATTAAAAGGAGGGCATCATGTGTGTTGCGTGAATTTCCACTGGTCATACATGTCAACCTTTGGTCAATCAAACCTGTATAAGCAACCTCCAAAATCCGTATTTCCCTTATAAAATCCGTATAAGATGCAAATTAAAATAATTTACCTAAAATTTGAATGATGATAATTAACAATGATATATCCCAGTTACTTTTTATTCAATATTAATAACAATAAACCTTCAGAATGAATACAAAGCTCCAATGTTTGACAAAAACACAAAGTGTTATCAGCATAGTTATGAAGGAAATACTTCGTTGTTTGGAGACAGGTTTCACCGAGTGGCTATTATGCACGAGACTTCATATTAGCCACAAAGTCAGAAAAATCTGTTCGTAAAATTACGTTATAATGACCAAATACAACGAAAAGTATTTTTCCAGTCTCACCTGTGAAAGGTAATCCCATGTGATCTCGTTTGGACGGTAAACCTGTTGGTACAGTTAAACGCAGCACATGAATGAGGCATCTTTATTCTCGGCTACTGTCTAGACGCTATACCAGAGACGGTTGAAGAATCTCCACTTTGCCACATCCAATATGGCGGCGAGGATGACGTATGATTCTACGCAGAAGGCGGCGTCTATGTTTATATGACTTCACGGTTGGCGGGATTCTCGCAATGCGGTGTGCGCATGATCAAAAGTGGAACGAAGTCTCGCTACCACAAGATAACGCGCAATTTCATAAGACTCTTTACTGTCTGTCTGTGGTGTACAGTACGTTTGTAAATGTTATGTTTGTAGATGTTTATCATCGTGGGAATTGATTATAGCTCTAAATAAATATTGAAGTTTTTTTAAAGAATCCGTATAACTATTTATACGCCCATATACTACGTTTATTGAATCAAATCCGTATAAAATACAGACATTCCGTATAGGTTGACATGTATGACTGGTAATGCCAATAGAGTATGTGGTGGAGAAAGGCAGGAAAACTGTGGCACATGTCCCTCTTTTGCAAATGCTTCAAAAAAATGCTGAACAAGCAAGACGTTTTCAAGAAGGCTAGTTCGATTCCAGTTGTTGTCCCAAATGAGTACAACACATGCAGAGATGGCAAGTGGTTTAGAGAAAATGACCTTCTATGCAGTGATGAGTTAACACTTGTGCTCAACCTGTATATTGATGATTTTGAAGTGGCAAATCCACGGGAAACATCAAAAGGCAAACAAGATGTGTGCAGTATATTGGACCATTGCCAATATACCAGCAAAGTACAGATCTACACTTCACTCAATTCAGCTTGCTCTCTCATGCAACACAACACAGGGATGAGAGTGGCTTGTGATGAAAAAATCTGAAAAATTAGCCGGGGGTCTAGCCCCCGGGGAGCTCATGCATTTTAGAGATTTTTTTTTACCCTAAAAACCATTTATCATCAAAATTTTACAAAATGTTGAAATACCATACCCTGTTTGCTTACAAAATTGACACTTATACAAAAGTAGAACTCTCTTTCAAGTACATACATTACTTAAACTTTCATTTGATAAAGATCAACTACACCTATGTAAAGGAAACATTGACATAGGCCTTCTGTGATAAATTTTGCATATACATTCCAGATGAGCACCAACATGATACTTCAAATTTGCTGCTCTAAATCCAAACTAAGGTAACACATTCACTGCTATATTAAATAATGGGTTATCACTAGTATTTATATAAAATGTGCAAATTTGATAGAAGCTGTATGAGGTAAGAATCTACATGTACAAGTCCCAAACTGTTTATATGATTTATGAATACATTTTTCCTTTGGTTCTATAAAGTGTTTGTCTATTTACAATATATACATCTATTTACAGTTTCATGATGCAGAAAATTTATTTCTTCTTTATTTTGAGCTTATTAGCAAGAGCTAAAAGCTTGTTGGTCCTCTCCCTCTTTTTAGCCAACTCCTCTTGATTTTTCACATGCTCCAGCCTTGCTTTCTTTTGCTCCCTGTCTAACTCCTCCTTGGCCTCTCTTTTACTCTGCATGCTTCCATCGAAACTTGTTTTTCAGATCCGCATCTCTCTCACGCACTTTAGCTTTGTCGCGAGTCTCGATAACATTCGGCATTTTGATTGATACAAAACTGCATACACGAGTATTGCTGCAGTACTCCACACGTGCAAAGAACCAATCATGTAGCGCGGGAAGGTGGTTTAAGAGGGTGAATACAGATTGGTTGTCATTCAGCAAATGCCGATACAGGGGCCAATCACAACACATGAGACATTGGTTATACACCAAATACAAACTAACGGCAAACTAACATCTTACGAGAAAGTACGATTATTTTGCCCCCGCTCGTGCGTGTGCTTCCCTGGTTGCGTGGCAACGAGCTACGCAGATAGCTAACAACTTTCAGAGTCTGCTGGTGGATTTATGAAGAATTTACTGAAGCTTTATCTGTAAAACTGACATACAAGACATGCAAAGTGTATCTGGATTAAGCTATGTTTGGATTATAATCACACAAGAAAGAGTGGGCTACGGTACGTACAGGACAAATGAAAGATGAGCAGTTAGTTTAAGGCTAACATCTATGGGAAACGTCATTTAGAAGCTAACGGTTACCATTTGATACATTAACTGTAAAAAGATACTCACTTATGTAGGAAGATTCATGTCAGATAATTTCTTATTATTATTATTATTATTATTATTATTGAGAGGCAGATTAACAAATTACTTACAGGCAAATGCTTTCTGGCCATAAACACAGATCACAAAACCATTGGCCGTTCAGCTTCTGAGTAACGTAAATAACTGAATACATCCGAGTACGGCAACACCAAAGGCACAAAGGAATAGAAAACTGCGTTGCTATGGAAAAATATGACCACTAGAGGTCTCCCTTGCCCCGTGGCAATGACAAAACAGCACAACGATATTCAAAATGGATGCCTACATTTCTGTGAATTGTAAACATTACGCGAGTCCTGATATACGAGTCAGCTGACGGCAAGTCAGTCCGGCCGCCCAGAAATAGTACCAGACCCTACCCTACCCCCCTAAAATTCTCTCAACAGATTTGCAATATAAAAAAGGTCCATTTTGACTGAAAAAAAAAAAAAAAAGCGGAATTCCGCCAAAAAGCGGAAAACTCTCATCCCTGACAACAACTATCAAAGAATGTGGCTATGAGAAAGCACTGTACCCACTCATTTCTGATTTGGTCTCTCTTGAACAGAATGGTGTCTACATTGAGCACTTGGGTAAAAGTGTCAAAGGAACTGTTTTATTTGTGTCCGCTGACAATCTTGGTGCACACACTCTTGCAGGTTTTTACGAGAGTTTCTCCGTGGACAAGTTCTGCAGCTTCTGCATGGCATCAAGGAGTGATGCACAACACCAAGAGGTACGTTCTGGTGCATTCCAGCTGAGAGACAGACATACACACATGCAGGTACAGGACACATTGCAAGACCCAACTTCAGGAAAAAAATACAGGTGTGAAGGGATTATGCCCTCTCACTGCAAATCTGGAGTTTTTCCATGGTTATCCCCCTGACCCTTTACATGACATTTTGGAAGGCATAGTTCCCATAGAATTGTCTGTCTTGCAGACCTGGTGGCAAAGAAATGCATTAATTTAGAGATGATAAATGAGGCCATCAAGACATTTCCTTACGCATGTACAGACAAAACTGATCGGCCACAGCCAATTGCGAAAGGCTTTGATAAGAAAGGAACGATAGGAGGAAATGGCCATGAAAACTGGTGCCTAATTAGACTCCTTCTCCTTATTGGCCATTGCATTCCTGAGGGAAATGATGCTTGGTAAGTACTAATGCTTCTTAAGGACATTGTTGCATTAGCTCTGGCACCAAGGCATACCAGTGTGTCTGTATACATTCTTGAAAGCAAGGTGGCAAAGCACAGGGAACTTCTACAGTCTACCTTCCCAGGTTTTAGACTGCGATCCAAACACCACTAATTAGACATTAGACAAGATGTTACTTTGGCCATCTCAAATTCTGGTTTGTAAAACGAACTGCAGTCTAGTTGGTAGCTGACAGCTTTTTGGTGTCTTATAGCAAGAGTCATAGAAACATTTTTAGACACCAAAAAGCTGTCAGCTACCAACTAGACTGCAGTTCGTTTTACAAACCAGAATTTGAGATGGCCAAAGTAACATCTTTGTTGGTTACCTCTTTACCAGAGAGCATTCAGAATGCACTTCGCAAAAAAGTCCCCAATACTTCAGCTGTTCTTACTGCATCCTCCATCTGTATTGATGGAATAGATTACAACGTAGACAGTGTGCTTTCAGCTGGCTCATGTTCAGGCCTCCCTGAATTTAAGCAGATCACTCAGATAATTACTGTGAACACTGAAGTTCTGTTCATTTGCAAGGTCATGACGGCTTGGTACTCTGAACAGCTTCGGTCATATGAACTTTGCAGTCCAGACAGTCCAACATTTTGTCTACTTCAGCTTACAGATCTGAATGACCCTTTCCCTCTTTCACCTTACAATGTACAGGGTAAACTAATGGTAACACTAAGGCATTTTATTCACTGTTGAATGCCTTTTTTCCCCCTTTTCCGCAGATGGCATCATCAACCACCATAAGAGTTATCCTAACTGAAACTGATATCCCAAGATTGAAGCTAACCTCAAGGCCTAGCTCAGTTGCGGATTTGATTATGTATATAAAAAAAAAAAACTCACTAGGACTTGAATATGACTTCACCTTACAGTTTCGTGACCCGGAGTTTGATAATGAACTCTGCAACCTCACAGATATATCAGAACTGCCTGAGAAGCCAACAGTAAAGATCATTCCAGTGCTCGAGTTGGTCGCCCTTCCATCAAGCTTATTTGAAAATCTGAATGACAGTGTGTCTACAGCGGATACCGAGCTACTCTCCACTTCGTCGACAGAAGCAAGAAAGCCATGGCCCGAGGAGTTCTTCATTCCAAAATTCTCCGTAGATGTCGAGTACAGACTCAGTCAGGGGAATTTGACTTCTCAAGGCGGGAACATACCTTAAGGTCTCAAAAGAGTTGAAGCATGACATCCTTCACAGGCTGGCAGAAACAATTTACTCATTCAAAGCACACCCAACTACTCATGACAACGCAGTAGCCAAGGCATTAATAGCGGCTCATCCTTGCCTTCAAGAACCGACATCACCATCTGGTTACTGTGGGTGGAAGAACAGCCTTAAAGACAAAATGGGCAATTACAGGTCAAAAATGAGAGCTCTGGGACATGAAGATGTCAAGGTCGAAACACTCCGAATGGCGAGCCTCCACACAAGAACATAAAAAAAAAAAAAACCAAAGAAAGGGGAAGTCAATTACCCACCAAATATTCCAGATGGACACAATACCACAAGCCTTGAAGATGCCCAAAAGCAATTAGTGGACGAGATGAAGAAAAAGAACCCAGATGGAACACTCATCCGTCAGAAGATGGACGTAACATTGTCTCTGCGAAGGAAGGAGGTTGTGAGGGATAAGCCACCTGTGATCCAGATGCTCCAGCGTTGGCCAGCACTGTTTGTGGAAAATCAGGCAAGTGTGCAGTGTTTCCCGCAGAACATTGGTTTGTCAAGGTGGGTTGGGGGTTAGCCGTCATCAGAAACGTGACTATCATTATTGGAAAGGCTTTGTTATGCAGTAATAACATATGCAATACAAAATCTTCCAATTTTCAGGGACCTTGTCAAGGTGGCCGCCTTAGCTATAAAGTGCTGGGGGAAACAGTGGTGTGTGTGTATACACACACACACACACACACACACACACACACGTGTGAATGATTCTCATAGTGAGAGAGTGTACTGATATTAAATCTTGATTTATTGGTGTGCTCCAGGTATACCAGGAATTTAACAGGGTCGTGTAGAAAAACCTGAAGCAAGAATTCTACGACTCCCTTGATCGCCATAGCCCTGCACTTGTGGATCTCATGAAGTCCAAGAGGGGTCTGAAGGGACAGCTGCTGGATGCGCTTTTGCGCCAAGCACAGGTTTGTGAATTGAATTATCAAATCAATTTCCATGTACAATTGTCTTGATAGAGAACTTTGAGATATCTGAAGATTCTCTTTCAGCAAGGTCATATCTGAAGGAGTTAGGTTGTAAGAAACTGGACTTATTTAGGAGCTTTAAAGGAACAGTCCACCGTTTTTCCATAATAAAGTATGTTCTTCTCTGACCTTAGATGAGTTCATCCCGACCCCTCTCGTTTTCGTGCGTGGCCTCAATGCCGCGTGGCGCCAATGTGTCAGCATTTAGCTTGGCTCATCATTGCATTTAAAACCATTTAATGTCCGAAGTTAGAAGTGACCGCTGTTCCATGTGTTCCCTATTTCAACACGCTTGCGTGAGTTGTGAAACAATCCAAGTGTAGTGACAAAATGAAACGTGACTATTTCCTATCTAGATGAAGAAATGGGCACTATAATGAAAGGCATAGTAACACCTTTGGCGCACTTTGACGCATTGATGTCTTCGCTTCTATTCTATTTACTGCAGTGAGAGGGGGAGATGATAAAAATTAGGAGTGAAGATATCAATGCGTCGAAGTTGAAGTGCTCCTAAGGTGTTACTATGCCTTTCATTATAGTGCCCTTTTCTTTATCTAGATAGAAAATTGTCACATTTCATTTTGTGTAACTACACTTGGATCATTTAACTAGTCACGCAAGTGTGTTCACACGTGGAACGGCACGGTCACTTCTAACTTCAGGCATTCAATGGTTCTAAATGCAATGATAAGCCAAGCTAAATGCTGACACATTGGCGCTGCACGCCTGACTGACTGACTACTTTATTATGGAAACACGGTGAACTGTTCCATTAAAACATTTCCTATCTCATCCACGAGACCACTTAAGTTCTGGTCTGGTGTTAGGGAAGTTTTATCTCTCTGAGAGAGAAAAAAAAAAAAAAAAAAAAAAACTTCTTAAAGGAGAATTCCTGCCAAGGTCAACATGCAGTTGTATTACTCACGCTGCCCTTCACTAGTGAGTACCCGACAATGGGCCTTTTTTTCAGCCCTTTCCGAGATCCTGGCCATTCTAATGTGGGCATGGCTTGGTTTAAATTTACAAAACTTCTTATACACTCCAAATATCCCTAAAGTTATTGGTGTGTTGTAAGGTGCGTGCTGATGTTGCATAACTTTTGGGATGATATTTGGAGTATGTTAAGATGTGTGTGTGTGTGTGTGTGTGTGTGTGTGTGTGTGTGTGTGTGTGTGTTGTACTATACCCCCATTACTATGGCCAGGATCTCAGAAAGCTACACAAAAATATGCTGCATCATCAGGTACTGACAAGTCATGGGTAAAGTGAGCAACACAACGGCATGTTGAAATTGACAGGAATTCTCCTTTAACGCTCCAAATGTGAACTCAAGCTTACAACTTGGGCTTAAAGGGATACGCCATGTCAAATTGAGTGTTGAAATTGGCAGGAATTCTCCTTTAAGTACTACTTGGGATTAAGTGGGCATACTACTTGGGAAGTTCTTGGGAAACACAATGAATGAGAATCTTCACCTTGTGTAGTAGTACAATGTAGTCTTTGTTTTCACTGCAATCCAGACATCGGACATTGTCGATATCAGATGCCTTGTCCTGAGAGGGCTTCCGGTGCTACTCGACAACAACCCATCAGACTTTTTCAAGGACTGTTTTGTAAGTCATACCACTTGGTTACCTTTGTCTATATGCATTGTGGGAAGTAGTGCACTCAAACAAGTCATATACCGTATTTTTCGGACTAAGTCGCACTTTTTTTCATGGTTCGGCTAGCCATGCGACTTATACTCCGGTGTGACGTATATATGTTTTTTTTTTTTTCACCGCGGAATAACTGGAGCTGATGCCGAGTCTGACGACAGCCACGCAGAAGAAGAGGAAACGGCGCTTTGTCTGCCGCTGGAGTTGGCAGAGTTGTTCAGAAGCGACACCGAGGATGAGGAATTCAATGGATTTGCTGATTTGGAGTGAAATCGCCAGCTTGATAAACTTGATTGACCTGTGTTTTATTATTAATGATAGGCCTATAGTTATTTAAATAAGTTATGTAATGATTTTAGGCAGTGCTTAATTTGTGAAGTGGGAGGTCCCGGAACGCAGGAGGTGGGTGGGTCCGGCGACTCAAAAAAAAAAAAAAAAGGTGGGGGGTGGTTTACTATAACTTTACGCACACGCGCTTATTGTGTGTGTAAAAAAAAAATAATATCAGACATTATGATCTTAAACGCTTTAGTGACGAACAGTTACAGACAGTAATATGTCGTGATGTGTTATAAAATATTTTTATTAGGCTATATATTAAATTTATCTTCTAAAATAACAGACTACTCATATCACAACCGGTTTATTTCACCATTGGAGATCAGATCACACAAGACATGAGTTAAATTACTCTTTTTAAGGATTTAAGTAGGGTATTTAAAAGCGGTTGTTTTTTTTTTTTTTTTTCACTAGACGGTTGTCTTTGGAGATGATATACCTATAGCCTACTTGACCTCTGATTTAATGAAATAAAATTCGACAAAAATGAAGAATGACTCTCCTCGATGATGACTACAGCTTTAATAACAAAGATGAAAGAGTCATGGGGCGATAATAAGCCCTACCGGTAAAAATATTCTAAAAGCAAACTGATTAATGCATCAGTAATAGGCTACTAATATTAGTTATAATAATAATAATATAGGCTATTAGTAATAACGATAGTGATAGTATTAAAGATAGTAGTAGATATTTAAAATAATCAGACTAGGCTACTTACAGGGCAAAGGGCGCGTTATCACTGCTCAGCTGTTCGTTTATTAAATAAACAATGCAGTCGCGCAGTAACCACGCGCCGCTTATCAGATACAATCACAGATTCTATGGATAGAATAACCCTTCAAAAAAGTGCGACTTATAGTCCGGTGCGACGTATATGTGTTTTTTTCGTCTTCATAATGCATTTTTTGGCTGATGCGACTTAAACTCCGGAGCGACGTATAGTCCGGAAAATACGGTAATTACGAAGACAGTTTATTCAACTTAATGGAAATACATTTTTGTTTGTGATTGGTTGCCTTTGCATCACTTAACTTTGTGCTTTGTAGTCACGAAGTATACAGTATCCTCTGCATGTAATCTATTAGCTATGAGGATGAGTCAGCCATAGCGTCCTAGGGAATGACGTAGCTCTCCTCCCCTGTTCAAAGTTGAATGTTCCAGATGGGCACAGATGACCATCACTTGCTTCTCAAACCACCTGTCTTCCTTGTACAAAATGTGCATTTCATTATTGTCCCTGGGCGGCACGGTGGTCTAGTGGTTAGCGCTATCGCCTCACAGCAAGAAGGTCCTGGGTTCGAGCCCCGGGGCCGGCGATGGCCTTTCTGTGTGGAGTTTGCATGTTCTCCCCATGTCCGCGTGGGTTTCCTCCGGGTGCTCCGGTTTCCCCCACAGTCCAAAGACATGCAGGTTAGGTTGACTGGTGACTCTAAATTGACCGCAGATGTGAGTGTGAATGGTTCTCTGTGTCTATGTGTCAGCCCTGTGATGACCTGGCGACTTGTCCAGGGTGTACCCCGCCTTTCGCCCGTAGTCAGCTGGGATAGGCTCCGGCTTGCCTGCGACCCTGTAGAAGGATAAAGCGGCTAGAGATAATGAGATGAGATTATTGTCCTGAAGGCGCTGAAGTGCACATTTTTGACAAGGAAGATGGGTAGTTTGAGAGGGGAGTAAAGGAACCAATCTATGCAATCTATCAGAAGAGGGAGGCTACATTATCCATTGTTTGCAACCTGAAAGACTGTGTGCGCAAGTCAATATCACTTCTCCAGTTGTGCCCTCTGGCCTCTTGCGTCTGTATTGCCCCTCCTTCTGCAGAGGAAACAAAGAAGGAATCAAGGGAGGGTGGTGGAATCAAGCACCATGTGCAGGCCCTCTTCTACAATGTATAGCTTCTCCTTTCCTTCCTCAGTCCTTGTCCCCTCGCCTTTTCATGTATTTATGTCCTTGATATTGAGCCTTGAAGCATGAGGCTGGAGGCCAGGTGCATTGTGTGTGTATTGTGGGCTGTGCTTCACGCTTCTTGATGTAATGTGTAGTTATGGCAAATGTGCCCTCACTTTCACACAACCATGTAAATGTTTAAAAAATACTAAGGTGATGTGATCTCCATGCAAATTTTCTGACCTTTTAAAACAACCCATTTTTCATTTTGATTTCTAGGCTGTGGATGATGAGGACGCCTACAAACATGTGCCAATTGGAATCCATCATCATGGTGTTCCACAGCATCCCCTCAATCCATCCTCCCTGGGTGTGGTTCTGGAGGAAAATTTTGTGATGGACAATCTGAACAACTTGCCCCAGTCCATGTGCCTACTCTTTGGCTTGACATACGCACTGCACCTTAACTACCCAAAATGCATGGTAAACACCTTTCATTTCATTCAGCAGGTTCTCTTGGGTTTGGGTAGGAAGGAGTTGAATGGAAAAGTGCTCACTTTGACTAATCAGTTGGCCATGTAAGGTCACTTTCACAAAAGGGACAAGGTTGGTATTTTACACTTCCCACCATGTTTTCAGATAGTTTGATATGTAATAGAATGGTTAAGATTGAAATTTGCACACACTCTAAACAGTAGCATATTTGCCACTGCTGTGGTAGCACCCCCCACCTCTACAGTCATTGTAGAGGTGGGGGGGGGGGGGGGGGGGGGGGGGGGGGGAGGCTGCTACCACAGTAGTGGGAAATTCTTAATTCAGTAGCATGTGTGTAAATCCCAATCTTAACCAGTCTATCCCATAACAAACGGTCCGAAAATATGGTGGTAAGTGTATTTTTGTATGTGGTTAGTAAAACATAAAATTCCCTTGTGGACAAAGTTTTAACAAATGTTTTTTGTTTTTATATTTTATATCCCTAACTTAGAATGCCTTTCTTGTTGGTCAGTTTTGAGATGACTGCATTACTATAATAAACCTTCAAAGATCAATCGTTCTGTTTTGTTTTTTATTCATAGCTCTTACAGCAATAGATTTGCTGTGAGTTTGGAAATGTTCAAGTATGCATGTTATAGTTTGGCAGGCTTTCACCATTTAGTGTTGAACCCACAACTTCCCCAAGAAAATGCAATTTAAGTGTGCAAGTACATATAAACATATCTGGATGTGTAATACTAATGAAGAGTAAAGATTCACATACCACCCAAACCATGTTTAGCAGTAAAATAAAGTGCACATTTAGCATTAGCCAAATTAAAAGGTTTAGTGTAAAGTAAAAAAAAAAAAAAAAAAAAAAAGTGTATTAATTATGTAAACAATCAATTTCAATCTAACTAATAAGTATAGATATGAGAAAATAGTTTATTGTACTGAATCAAATAATGCAGTGTACCTTAAAATGATTGTACACGCAACCTTAACTTATGTTTATTCAATGATTATGAAATCAGTTTTTTTGGGGTAATGGGTTACCCCAAATGTTTTGGGTTCATTGAACATATTCGGGTTTAGGAAATGATGAAGATATGTTACAAAGGTTTGCTTATTACGTTCCGGTGAAGCAAACATTGACCAATTTACTTGAATCAGAATTATAGAACAACTCTGTGTTGACTCAGTCCTGTGAAACAGACCATTGTGTCTTTAGTGACATAAGTGATAGGCACGTTTTTAAGACGAAACCATTCTTAATTGAAAATCCAGAATGTCTGAATCTGATTTTATACCAGGATGCCTTTGAAGTAGTAAATCCACTAGACTCAGCTAAGAAAAAGCATAAAAGTTCTTGCTGTTTATCTTTCATTGGCAAATTTACCTGTTCATGTACGGTCTAATACCGACCACATGTCCCTTGTGTTACTGTGCAGAGAAAATGACTCAAACGTTTTGGATGTGCTAGTGTCTTCTCAGAATTGTTGTCGGATTTGAAAGACTTGGAATTAAATGGAATTACCGTTGGTGCGGAAACTGTAAAAGGGACTTTATTCTGCATCGCAGGGGATAATTTAGGCTCTCACAGCATTGGTGGCTTTAATGAAGACTTCAGTCATTCAAACTACTTCTGCAGGTACTGTGAGGTCACAAAAAAGGAATTCCTGATTAATCCAAATGTTGTTTGCGGGCAGCAACGTAACCCAGTTAATTACAATTCTGCTGTTGCTGATCTCACTGAAGACAGGCCAGTTGTTAGAGGAATAAAGCTGAATTCTGATTTCAATGGTTTGCCATCATTTCATGTATGCCAACCTGGTTTAGGCCATGACATTTTTGAAGGCGTCTTATCCTTTGATGTGTCCCTCTTTTTGAATTACTTCATAAAGAGGAAAAAAAATGGTTTACATATTTTACTTCTTAACCGCCGTGTTAAGCAATTCAAATACAAGGGATCCGATGCGCTTACTAAGCCATGCTGTGTCAAACCCGGCTGCAAAAAACTGTCAGGTTAAGCTGTCCAAAACTGGAATTTGAGGTTGTTACCAGTGTTAATTGGAGACAAAAGCTGTGTTCACATACAGTATATACCAGTACGATAGTGGTATAACTATCAATACAAAGTATACTGGTACAGTTTAGTGCATCTGTCCACACTAGCGAGAAATGTTTGCGGTTTTCTTTCACGGTAGTTGAAATGCTCGTGCGCGAAATGGTTCCGTGGTTACCGAGTAACTTCCTTCCGAGAATATGGTGGATGAAACAACTTGTGTGCGCCTTGTTGTCAACGTACAGTCTATTTCTGGTGGTCATTTATTCAGTCGAATCGTATAAAATGCGCAAGGCAGTTGAGAAAGATGATCACTCGACAGTTGTCTGTACACGTCAATATTTCGACGTGTACCCCTCAACTGTTCCCAGCATCGCTCATCTCCCCAAAGCTCCAACAAACACATAACTTCGTCTTTGCTCCATGTAGCTCCACGGTCGTTTTGAGCCATTTTGACGTTTTATTTACAGCTAGAAAACACGTGCGTATTGTATTGTATGAATAACCAGAAGAAGTAGGAATGGTTCATTGCGCATGCACATTATATTTGTATCGATACAGAACCGCTTCATCTGTCCACACTACAGCGAAGCGCTACAGTACCAGTACGAAACCCATACATTTGTGGGTTTCATACCGATACAGTTATACCGCTACAGTACCGGTATAGTTGCTAGTGTGGACAGGTGTTGCGGTACGAAAAGTAGTATCGTATCGGTACAAAATCCCTAGTGTGGACAGAGTAAAAAAAGTGTCAAATGCTGAAGATGATGTGTGGCAGTTAGCTTTGCAGCTGAAAGACATTGTTGATGTTTGCGCACAAAAGATTTCATTGTCCCAGGTGGCTTACTTGGATATCATGATCCAAGAATATCTGGAGTCAAGGAAGAGTGCTTCCAGGCACTCCTCTAAAGCCTAAGCATCATTACTGAAGACATTATCCGTCACTGATTTTGAAATTCGGTCCCCTGATCAGACTATGGACGATGCGTTTTGAGAGCAAGCACAGTTACTTTAAAAGATGTGCCAGGCATTTGAAAAATTTTAAAGACATCTGCTTAACATTGTCTGAAAGGCACCAGGTGTTACAGGCATAGCTTTCAGCGGGATCAGCATTTTAATTTCTGCAAGTTAAAAATAGCTGTGCTTCCCCCCCCCCCAACCTCTACAGTGAAGCCATCAAAAACGTGGTTTGTGACTTTGACTTCTCAGGAAATGATACCAGTGTTTCCACAGACGTTCAGTACAAAGGAACAACATATAAGAAGGGCAATTTCCTGGTCTCAAAAAATGACGAGTGCTTGGAGTTTGGAAAGCTTGTCATTTTAATTCGAGAAAATGAAGCTGTGTATTTTGTTTTGGACACACACAATTCTGACCATCTTTCTGAATACCATCTGTACTCGGTAATGGCACCAAGTACAGGAATGAAGTGCATTCACATTAATGACCTAGATTTTTATCCTTTGGCTTCATACATTGTTAAAGGGCACAGAGTTATTCCTCTGAAGCACAGTGTTTTGTCAGTGTGATCATGTTTCTATTATGTAGTCTAGGGCTACTGCCAGAAATGTTTTAGAGTAGGCCCAAACCTTTATTACATATTGTACCCCACTGCTCAAAAGTTAGGCATGCTGATTTGGCCACATGTGGAGAACCATGAAATTCAAAATTCACATGCCTTGGATCAGAATTCGAAGAGATTTAAAAAAAAAAAAAAAAAAAAAACCCACACCCAACCTCTTACTATAGATTTGGCAAGTGGGCCAGGAACAAGCATACTGTAGGTTATATTTTTGTTAGCATTTAATGGCCCCTGGTTGGTAAGATGAGAATCACTATGGGAAAATCAATGTTATTTTTTTGCAGCCTCAGCACAAATAAGGTGTGACCTTATAGACAACCTCAGCATTCTGTCGGAGGAGTTAAAAAACCTGTCAATCGAATTTAAGAAAATGGAGACGCTTGTGTAGTCTAAATCACAATGTTGCTACCAAAAACCTAAAACAGGAAATCTAGCTAACTACAGCAGCGCGACTGACAAACCGGATTCGAGATGGGTATCCATGGTTATGGAATGACATGCTTACCTACTCTCCTCGATTTTATGTAATCTCATTATTCATTGTCTTTTACAGCTTGTTCACACCAGTCTATATACTACAGTGATCAAACTCTTCAATGAACAGTAGTAGGTTAACCAAAGGTCATTCTGTGATTGTTGCAAGAACGCACAATTATCATCTTGCCTGTCTGGAGTCTAGCTTGCTAGTTGTGCCACTGTAGTTCACTAGATTTCCTGCTTTAGCATTTTGGAAGCAACATTGTGATTTTGACTACACAAATTCTCTATTTTCTTCAAAAATCGATTGACCCAGGGGTTTCTACCAAGCCGTCAGGATGCCGTTCTGTTGCTCACACCTTATTTGCGTTAAGGCTGCAAAAATAACATTGATTTTCACTTGCTAACTCTATAAGCCACACAGATTGACAGTGTTGGAGATAGATTGAGGAGATAGAGAGGGCCCAGGTGAAGGGCAATCCTGGTCCTTAAAAACAAAAACACATACAACTACAACAGTTAAAGGACATGAGTGACCTCCATTTTCAGTTTAGACATATGGGTTTAAAAAAAAAAAAAAATCAGATCAGCACTGCATACTGCAATATACATATCATTGTAAATCTCTTCTACTGTATATATTTCATTATATATGTGTTGAATATGTACGTGTTGTATTGAATGAATATTTTCCCCACAGTCTAGAGGCAGAGACATTTCTGTGAGGGGCCATTAATGAGGTCTTTCCGGACCTTCCGGAAAGATCAAAAAGCATGCTTGAAGAGCGACTTCAAACTCTGGGCATCGAATCTACCGATGACTTTCAATTTATTCAAGATGATGATCTCCTCGGTCTTGAGGCCAATTCAAGCCCAAAAGGTGGTGGCTTTTTGGAAACTTAAATGCGAGTTGCAGTATGAAGTGCTGATCTGATTATTTGTTTTTTTTTTACCCATTCAAAACTGAAAATGGAGATCACTCATAATGCCCTTTAACTGTTGTTGTATGCGTTTTGTTTTTAAAGACCAGGATTGCCCTTCACCTGGACCCTCTCTATCTCCAACACTATCAAT
Organism: Neoarius graeffei; assembly: GCF_027579695.1. NCBI lineage: Eukaryota > Metazoa > Chordata > Actinopteri > Siluriformes > Ariidae > Neoarius > Neoarius graeffei. The sequence continues at coordinate 43,477,106 of NC_083576.1, forward strand.
CATGCGGCAGGATCAGACTGGTCCGACAAATTTGAAGTCCCATGGAGCTCCTTTCCTGAGTTGTTGATGCAGTCTCTGGAGAGAGGCCACAGACCGAGACCTGCTTTACGTAGAGAATTGGTGAGGATTGTGGTCAAAGAAATGCTGAGAAATTCGTCTTTGATCAGTAAAAGAAATTCTGTAGATGTAGCCCAAAAAATAGTGTCAAGATACCCCAAATCCTTACAAGACGTCATTGGCACTGGCTACCACTCCCTAGCCAAACAAATCCAGAATCGTGTGGAGAATTCAAGAAGGTCCACAACACCAAAAATAACTCAAAGAAGGTTCTCTGATAGAGATCGCATCAACCAAAAGAGCTGCAATTCAAGATACGTATGGGTGTATAAAATGGGAAGTGAAGTTCTTGCCGCTTGGGGAAACGACAGAGAGCCAACAAAAGAAAAATTGAAAAATCTATTTCTGCAACAAAATGACAACCTGGAAGAGGAGAGCTCAATGATGAAAAGGGACTTATTTCACTCAACGAAAAGAGGTAAATGAAGGACGAGCAATACAAGACCTTAGGAAAGACCGGCCTTTTTGGTTTATGGAAGTGGGAATGGCTGTCCACTTTCAAGAACCAACAGGAATACGCTTCAAAGAATTCTTTTTGAGGAATGTTGACAAAAAAGGGAAAAGGCTCCTAAACTATATAAAGACGGTAGCTGCCAGCAAAAACAGGAATCTGTGCCAAGCCACAGCCAAGCTTGAAGTCACTAGGGGAGAGAGAACACAATCTTCTGCAGACGTCGTAGAGATGGTGTTGCTTCTTCTCGCTTACTTTGGTGAAAAGGAGGAAGCCATGTTTTGCCATGTCGACGAGACCTGTCTGGCCGAAGAAGTGGACTTTTCCAACGTTGCCTTAACTCCCACAATAGTCGCATGTGGTAAGTGAACTTCTAACTCTCCACAACTGTCTCACTTTCTTCCCTCCTTTCTCTCGATCCTCTGCCTTTCTACCTGTCCTCCCCAAACACATGCTCTTTCTCTTCCTCTCTGCGCTTCGGTTCCTCTCCTACTCCCCTCGTCATGCACCATCTTGCTCCTTCCTTTCCTGCTCTCTCTCACCATCCCTCACTCTCCTCTCATTCTGTCCTCTCCCCTTCTCTTTACCCCTTCTGTCAGACACACTTGTACACTTTCTCCCCCCTTTCCCTTGCTCTCTCTCATATATACCCCTCCACCACACATTTTCTCTCTCCCTCCTTTCCTCCCCTCTATTGTGCTTAGTGTATCCCTCACTCCTATCCTCCCCCTCTTATTCCTCACTCTCTCTCGCATTCTATCTTCTCCCTTTCTCTCTCATTTACTTCACACCCTCTCTCTCTCTCTCTCTCTCTCTCACACACACACACACACACACAATGTATCCCTTACCCCATATTTCATATTTAATGGTAACAATATTGTGTTTTTATTTTTTGTTTTCTTGTAGGACAGTCCTGTTTTTCCTCACGACGGATGATGCTCAGCCTTGATCGGGTCATCGTGAATGACCAGATGACATCTTTCATCCAATCGCTGTGCGTGATGTTTGGCAGTTATTACTGTTTTAATATTCATTACCCATCACAGCTCGCATCCACCCTGGAGTTTCTTCAGAGGTATGTTTTTTTTGTTGTTTTTTTAAGTAAATGCCCTACAGTTTTGCTTTACTGAATGACTGAACTCCCTCTGACTTTGGTCTGAGAGAAACATACATCTTGTTTTCTTTTATGATGTGAATGATTTTATGATTATATTATTCTATTAAATCTGTTTTTATTCCTCTCCTCTAACCTTCTACCCCTAGAAGTTTTTTCTCCATTAACCCCGAAAAGGGAACCAAAGTGGAGACGACCAGTACAGCCCACATGCAGGTCAACCCTCACGTACTCACTCTGATCCAAGACCTATCAGACTACGAGTGGCGTGACATTTAACAATGTAAGCGTTACATGTATAGTTCAACTTGTATGGAATTTAGAATGTAGAAAATCAGTTAAGGGCTAAACCTGTTTTTATTCCTCTCCTCTAACCTCCTTCCCCTATAGTTCAACTTGTATGGAATTTAAGATGTAGAAAGTCAGTCAAGGGCTAATCCAATATTTTTTTAACTCAACACCTCCAGCAAGTTATTGAATCTCACTATTGAATGTTCAGACCCTCTGTTCGAAGAGAAGTGTAGAAAGAGGGGCTGGGTTTATTACCAGGTTAGTCCTAGTCTTTAACAGTTCATGTATTTTTTTTATACATTCTATTCAAATGAATGACATTTCTACAGAATCAGTCAAGGGCTAATCCAATTTTTCTTTTTTTAAAAACTCAACACCTCCAGCAAGTCATTGAATCTCACTATTGAATGTCCAGACCCTCTGTTCGAAGAGAAGTGTAGAAAGAGGGGCTGGTTTTTATTACCAGGCTAGTCCGAGTCTAATAGTTCATGTAATGTTTTTATACATTTCTATTCAAATGAATGTTGACATTTCTACAGATGTGATGTGTTTTGTTGCTGTTATTCCCTGTAGCTGTTAGTCAACACATTCATGAAAACTGAGGCTTTATGTCTGACTGATCTTTGATCTGACTTGATGCATTTTTGAACCTATGTAAGGTTTCCTTCATAACCTCTAGTAAAGCTTACTTGAAACAAAGTTGCTTTTACTATTGTTAGTCATTCTTACTTTGAGTTGTGTATAAAGTGAACTTAAAGTCTTTTTACTTGCAAAATGTACACTGTAAAAAAAAAAAGTCCGTCGTTTTTACGGAATAATGCTGGCAACTTTGGTTGCCAGAACAATTCCGTAAAACATACATCAAAACTGTAATAACCTTTACAAAGAAAAATGTAAATTTTACGTTTTTAACCAGTATAATCATTGGAATTCAGTCACATTAAAACAATGCATTTCAGTAAGATTTACATCTATTTCTTGTGTATTGTACATCATACTGCATTAAGTCTCACTGAAAAATATAATTTAAACATTATTTCACTGTAAAAAAAAAATAAGTCTCATTATAAAGCTGTTAACTGATTGTATACTGTATAAGAAAGTCCTGTCGCTTACACGGAATAATCACTGGAATTCAGTCACGTTCTACTAAAAACAATATATTTCAGTAAGATTTACATCTATTTCTTGTGTATTGTACATCATACTGCATTTACAATAAAGCAATGCCACACTTCAGATAAATTAAAAACAAATGACATTTATTTTACCCTAGTGTAAGAATGTGTGAGAATAAAGTGTGTGTAAAATGCATGCAAATAAATGTAAAGAATATATTAGTTGACTAAATGTGAAATAAAAATAAGCAGCCTCAATTCACTTCCCTCACCTTCGTACACAACCGTATAGGGAGGGAAAGTGAAACACTGCGATCTTAGCGGTAGCATTCCTAAGCCAAGAGCCATACTATTGAAAATCCCATAGACCCGATTTAAAAAATAAAAAATAAAAAATCCCACGAAGTTATGACACGGAACTTGTACACCCACAAAAATGTTGGGATTATCTACTAACTGAAAATATCAGGTGAAATTTCGCTGTCTTTTAAAAGATCGAAATTGCGCCTAACCTGTCAGAAACGGACTACAACCAAACTGTTTAGTCAGAGTCGCTCATATTACGTCAGCAGTAGGCGTGATAAGTTTTGTTCTTCATACTAGCCCTTACCAGTACTGACAGCTCTCCCTGTGAATAGCAGCAGTTGACTACATGCCCTGATCTGTAATGGTTATCCCCATGAGGGATGCATTTCTTATTGGTACAGAAATGCTCCGCCAACCACGCTATACAAAATCGGCATGTTGATGTAGGCTACTCGCCAGCCGCTACCTGCTACAGATTTGGATAGGCGCTAGACTTGCGGTGACGTCACATACGCGACGGCGGGTCCCTGTAGTCTTTGATCAGCTTATTAAAAAAAAAAATTCAAATAAGTTATGATCACCAGGATCGATAGAGCTGCCCGACATGCACAACATATGGAAGCCATCGTCTTAACTTTGAAGTGTAACCCGAAATGTAATTTTTTGAAAAGATATTCCCATTCATTTTGCCATAGAGGTTGGACCTCATCCAGTAAGGAGCGATGAGATTACTTTCCCCTCCCTATAGACCCTCTGTTTTTACACAAAACGGTTGCGCACGCAACGCAAGTATGGCAGAGTTAAACAGCCTGTCAAGCTAATATATATATATATATATATATATATATATATATATATATATATATATATATATATATATAAACTAGACAGGGACACTAACGAGTGCAAACCCCGCCTTTTCCCTATTAAAATACATTGGGCGAAAATTTCGAAGTTCTGCCATGACCTTGACCTTTGACCTCCAAAATTTAATGGTTTCCTTCCTGGGTGATTGGCAACACATGTACAAAATTTGGTCCAAATCGATCCATTGGTTCTTGAGATATCTTGCAGACACACAGACAGATACACAGACAGACAGATACACACACACACACACACAGACTGACGCAGGTGAAAATAATAACCCCTCCGACTACTGTCGGCGGGGTTAAAAACACACACACACACACACTTGAAAAACCAAGGGTGTACACCATGGACAAATTACGAGCCTACAAATCGCTAGATGCTTACGAGTATGTCGTCTGTGGTCATGTTCAGGAAGTCCAGTAGCATCAAACAGACACAGAATTCTGTGTTTTAAAGTCAGACGTTCTACTAAGTCAGAGACAAGGACACACAACCACTATGTACCAAGCATGGGTCATCATCAACCATCAAGAAAACTATGTCCTGACCAGGAATTGCACCTGTACGGCAGGGTAAGTAGCACTAGCCTATTAGCAGCTATTTGTTGTTGTAGTAGTCTTAGATAGCAGCTAACTGTTCAGAGGTACATTTCCCAAAACCATAGTTGCTAACCAAGTTAAACTTAAGCTTGCAACTTTGTTGGTTGCAATGCAATGTCCCATTGCCTGGCCAAGTTGATAACAGGTTTGCAAAACATAGTAGTTTTTGGTTTTGGGAAATGCAGTATGTAGCTGCTAGTTATGCAAAGATGAATTATGCTTCTATGTTGTCCTTTCAGTTGGCTATTACTCTCCTTTACATATCAAAAATCGTATGCCTTGCAACTTTCTCATAACCAGGGTTTGAAACTAACATGTTCATGAACACAGTGACAACAGGGTTCAAAATTTCAGAAGCCAATACCATTCAGTTACAAACATTCATCTTAGGATTTTACTCACATGTCTAGCAAGTTAGATGTTTACCTTCCTCATAACCAGAGCCGAGGTTTGTTTGAGTGTTACTTTCAATCCCCAGTCATAACATTATGTATTGATCAGTCCACAAGTTTAATCGCCTGCAGCCACAGCTGCCGTCTGTTGCTCTGAAATGGGTGTGATCCTTTAGGAATCCTATAAAACTTTAGTCCGCCGGTGGAATAGCAATTCGTACAACCGTATTACTCGGTTAAAAATAATGTGTTAAACAGTAACACATTTTTTGTGTTATCACATTTCCAACACAGTTTGTGCCATTTTATGATGAATTTGTGTCAAATTCTTGAGTATTTTGGTCTACACATTATGTGTTAAATTACTGTCCAATCACATCCCTTTTTGATGGACGTTGCCTAGAACATTCTACCAGAGACATTCATAAGGTAACGTAACGGTCTTTCAGAATTCAAGTTCAGCAGAGCATATTTTTCAACTGGCTTTTCAATAAACGACTGCGTTTTCAGACAGCGGATATATTTGGATGAGGTAAGTTAACGTCTTCAGATATTTCATGTATAATTATTTGCCATTAGTAATGTTACATGTAGTTTTCATGGACTCATATTTTTTACTCCCTCAAATAAGATGAGCTACACGATAACGTTCACTTACATTAGCTTGTAACATTAGCTTACTAATGTTAGCTTATTATATCTTGGTTACCAGAGTATCACAATAGGTTGAATTAGTTTTGGTAAGTTGTTACTATGGTTCAATTGCGTTTTTTTTTTTTACATTTGTTAATTCGCTAAATGCGTCATATTTGGTTAAAGGGTAAGGGGTGGACAGCAGCTAGCCATAGCCTTTTTGCTAGCTAGCAATTTGTAATTGCTGAGCGGGAAATGTGTCTGTGGGAATTGGCAGGCTCTGGACAGACTCTCGCGGATCCTTAAAAAGTCTTACAATATGTGGTTTTCAAGGTGTTATCAAGCATTATATTTCGCTGTTTGTGCAAGTGTGGTATTAAATTTCAAATGGGAGGAATTAAATTTCATCCAGGTAGCCTACGGTTAATGAAAAAGATGTGTCTGGATTTTATGAGATACGGTTTATGAAAAAGATACGTCTGGCTAGGGCTGGGCGATATGAGAAAATTATATCACGATATATTTTTTCAAAATTTTCGATAACGATATACGGTAAATCAAATCACCATTTTTGTATTTTCTTTAATTTTCTGCTCAAAATATGAACATTACAAATTAGTAGTTCCTTCCTAATTAACAAAAATAGCTTAACAAGCCTTCAAGTTTCACAGAACCAAAACAAACTGGATGCACATTCTTTTGTTCTTTTTGTTCAAATGAATAAACTGAAACTGAAAAATAAAAACTATATACCATTGTTAATCATTTGTGCAAATTCTAGCAGCTTTCAAATAAACATAAAAGACATATTGAGGTGTAAACCTTATGCTGCAAGGAGAAAAAAAGTGCAATCCTGTACGTCAGTGTGTTTAAGGTTTTTAAGGTTTGACTGTTTACAGGTTACGAGTGAGGAAGACAAGTCTATCCACTGTCTCAGGTTTTAAAGCTGCCCTGTGTCCTCCAGGGCAGTGCTCTGACTTTCCTGTTCAGGACTCCGGTCAGTCGGCTTCTCGCTCATTTTTATATTCACTTTGTTTCACGCTTTGTTGGAGAAATGCCGCGCTCCTGCAAACTTCACCACAGCCATGCTGTGCGTTGCTGCTACACGTGTGTGTACGCAACCTAACTTGACGTGGCTCTCTTCCAACTGATTGGTTACGTGCGGTACTGTTTAGTTATGATTGGCTATTCGCGTGTCTGTCAAAACTTCGGATAAAGTAATTTTATTGAAGGCATAGGCTTATCGTAGGCATATCGTACGTGTCTAATTTCTAATCGTAGAGATTTTATATCGTGAATAACATCGTAATCGTAAAATCGCCCAGCCCTACGTCTGGCGCTAACGTTATTTAGTTAACCAGCATACCTCCTTTGTTATCAAGATGCTGAAAAGTGTCTAATAGCGCGCAGGTATCACACAACAGGGGGCAGTGTTTCCTTTTAGCTATGTAGTAGAAACAGACGAAGAAGTGGTTAAGAACAGGCACACGACATGAACCAAGATGGGTACTGCAAATGCAAGTTCAGTGATGAGTGGCTTGGGGAGCCGAAATACAACGGATGATTATCAAAAGCAACATCTGAATATGAAGCTCAATGTAGACTGTGTCGGAAAGACATCAAGTAGGAACAATGGGCTTTGACCCTCACATGAAAAGGGAAAAGCATAATGCTATGCTGCTAGTCAGGCAATAACATTCCCCGATATCGTTGTGCTGTTGACTTGAGGTTGTTGCTTTCTTGGGTAAACGTGGTGTAGCCTATCTCGGTAAAACCAGACCATATTGATGCTGAGATGAGAGAGGATGCACAAAAGTAAGTAAAGATGCATACTTTTACCGCTAATTTTCAACTATGCTCAGAGTCAGCACCTCTACCATGGGCAGCGTCAGATGTAATGCAAAACAAAAGCGTGAGGAAATTAATATCTCGCGATCATCTTTTTGATCGGCGCTTTATTGGGGTTGCGATCAAGCTATTATTATCATGATCGGCGGCCGATTGGTTGGAGCACCACTTGCCATAATGCTTGTAATGCGCAAATTGCAAAGTCATTGGGGTGGGTTGCTGATGGGCTCTGGGTTTGGGACAGATGGATTGGATATTTGGGGAAACATGGACTGTGGGTATGTACAGTGCTCCGCGTTAATGAGTACACCCCTTTTGAAGTTATTTCCAAAATGTGTATAGAATAAGTTTAATACAATATCTGTTGAGCTTACAACCGAAAAGTAAGGTTAATAATAAAACTTAATTGACATATTTTTCCATTTTTCTGCAAGCAAAAGTGAGTACACCCCTATGTTAAAACTCCATAGAGAGGAGAGGATCATGATCTGCTTCAGTAGTCACATGTTTCCATGCATGTTTCTTGGTGAAATTCAGCTTTCCAACGTTGACGGCATTCATGCAGCCCAAAACCATGTCCATCCCACTACCATGGTTGACTGTATGGGACACATCTTTGTAGTACTTACTTGGTTACCACCACACATAAATAAATGTATTTATCTTAGTGTCATCAGACCACAGGACAGGACATCCATATCCTTAGTCCATTTGTCTCTGATGAGACCATGATCAACAAATTTGCCTTAGATGACGTCAAACGTGTGGTGGTAACCAAGTGAGAAGTGCAAAGAAAAGTGTCCCATGCTTACAGTCAAGTATAGTAGTGGGACTGATTTGGTTTGGGGTTGCATGAATGCCGTCAACATTGGGAAGCTGAATTTCACCAAAAGAAACATGCATGGGAACATGTACTGGGACTACGGATTATCTCTATGGAGTTTTAAGCACAAAAATGGAAAAATGTGTCAATTATGTCAATTAAGTTTTATTATTAATTTTCGGTTGTAAGCTCAACAGATATTGTATTAAACTTATTCTATGCACATGTTGGAAATGACTTGTGTGCTTATTGAAATATTGTCCAAAATGTTACTTTTCAAAAGGGGTGTACTCATTAATCGCTGAGCACTGTATATTTGCATATGTGATGTGAAGGGGGATGAGGTGCTGTAGTTGTCTGTGTGTGAAGGAGGGCAACAGTGAGGTGAAATGGGTATGTGTATGATGCGATTGCGCATGAGGATGGCTGCTATGTCAACTAGTGTTGGGGGCTGTGCTATACATGCGATGAGCAGTGCTGAGGTGTGGATCAGGCAGGTGTGTCTGGGTATCCATGCAGTGTCAGTGCATTGTACAGTATGTGATGAGGCTGGGGAGATGGTGAGGGGGCCCGAATGAGAAAAAAAATGATTTATTTTGGTCATGGATATTTTGTAAAAGGTTTTGGAAAAGTCATGGGGAAAAAAAAAAAAAAAAGAAGAAGTGTATGAACCCTGTGTGATGTGAATCTTAATTATTTATTTTCTCTGTTGCAGCTTTAAATGGAGCCCCCAAAAGTGCTGGTCGCCATATTCCTTGAGGACAAGGAAATCTGCAGAAAAATATTTAAGCTCAGATCAGTAGAAGAGTTAGTAGATGTTTGCAGGTCTAATACAGGAACACTTCTCAACAATTCAGAGCTTCATAGAATTATGAAATTCAATTCCGACTTCAGTGAATTCATTGACACAGACAGCAGTGACATTATTGAACACATGGACAAGTTTCAAGTTTTTTTCAAATCATGTGGCTCATCAGTGTTGGTATGTATGATTTATTCAGCTCAGCCTATATAAAGAATTAGATTAGTAATGTCAATTTCCATGTGCTTATGTATATTGGTGTGTTGATATAATAGGCCTCTGCATGAACTAATGTACTTGCTGTAAAGAGCCATGAGACAATACTTAATATAGACAATACTATTGTAAAGAGCACTGTATGAATTGAATTTAATATCTATACAACACTTGGATATACTGTATGATAATGTAGTAGAACTTCTGTTGAAATTCACCTCCAAAAGTGTGCTCTCAATTTTTTAGGCTGAACAGTCGGATGCATCTGTGGCTGCTACAGCAAATCAACTTATGGTATGTACATGCTTTAAATGGCATGATAGCATTTTAGATTTTGATAATACATTAACTTATGTAGATTGGGCATATATTAACATATGAGGGATTATCAACAACAACAAAAAAAATAATAATAATAATACTTAGTGTATATTGCAGGTTAAACAGGTTGGCCATTTCTTTTGACATGATTAATAACGCATGCACGACATGATTAACTAGACCGGACAATTCCCCGGGGGAAATTGTGAGAGGATGCAGTGCGCGAAGCAATTCGGTCACGCATGTTTGCTGGCCGTGAATGTGTGACCTGCAATGATGTTTCAATGCAATGATTAATGTGTGTGCTTGAGACAGCAGCCGTCATGAAGAGCTATTCAAGAGTATAAACAAAGTGACTACAGGCGGAAATTAGCATGTACTGCTATAACCTGGGACAGACATCTGTCCTTACCACAAGGATAATGTTTAATTTGTGCACTGTCCCTTTTAAAAATAAAATAAACTCTAAGAAGAGTGTTTGTAGTTTGTATGTACGAACAGAAGTGTTCCTAATAAAGTGGGCGGCTAAAGTGAAGTGTCATGCCGACCGAGGCTGTTTTTTTTTTTTCACAAAAAAAAAAAGAAATTCACAAATCTCTTTCACAGTAAGTGCTAGAAGGGTCTCCTGAATAGACGGATGTAATTTTTTGTCTGTAGTGTTAAAAATGAGAGACTTTTGTGTCACTTTTATAATGTGTGTCAATGAGCTAAGACACACAAGGTATGGAGTTTTGTGCTGTTTTTTATGAAGGACCAGGCCTCGAACAATGACAAATAATGTAGTTTGTATGTACGAACAGAAGTGTTCCTAATAAAGTGGGCGGCTAAGGTGAAGTGTCATGCCGACCGAGGCTGTTTTTTTTTTTTTTCCACAAAAAAAAGAAATTCACAAAATTCTTTCACAGTGAGCGCTAGAAGGGTCTCCTGAATAGACTGATGTAATTTTGTCTGTAGTGTTAAAAATGAGAGACTTTTCTGTCACTTTTATAATGGGTGTCAATGAGCTAAGACACACAAGGTATGGAGTTCTGTGCTGTTTTATATGAATGACCAGGCCTCGAACAATGACAAATAACTCGACAACGGAAGCAGCTATTCACAAAATTCTTTCACAGTGAGCGCTAGAAGGGTCTCCTGAATAAAATGTATTTTTTTGTCTGTCGTGTTAAAAATGACGACACTAGAATGATTTAAAAATGAGACTTTTCTGTCCCGTTTATAATGGGAGTCAGTGAGGCCGCTCACCTGTGCTCTCCTCACTTTGAGGCTTCTCATTCAAAAACTGTAAATCCTATCGTTTAGGTAGACACATTGTGTGAATCAGGACAAGTTTTCCTACTACTTTTGAGAAAATCATGTCTGTAGAGAGTGAAATTTGTGGCTGAAAACACAGTTTAAGCGAGAAAGTTTGAGCTTTTTTTCAAGCTGTCTACACTCTAAGCTTAACGACCCTCACTGGTGTGTAACGCAATAGACACCCATTCAAAAGCCAGATTTTCTTCCGGAACCCACATGGCGTTTGAGCCGGGACTGATCCGAAAGTGTAGAACCTAGCAGAAAAGTTGAATGCCAGATCCACAGAGGAGAAGTTTTCCTACGTTTTTGAGTTAGAATCACGTCTCTAGGTGAAAGCATGCCAGAGCAGTGGATGTTTGAAAAAGTGCTTTTTTTTCAATTAATTCCATAGAAATGAATGGGGTTTTTTTTGGACGATTTTTTCGCGACTATGTCGCGAAAAAAATCGTATTCTGTAGAGAAAAGTAATAGCATAGCGAGTCCGATCGAGCCGCACGTTTTGATGTATTGTTTGTCTGTGTGCGACGTACGGTTATTGAGTTATTCGAAATCTGCGTAGGAATAAGAAGTGGAAGAAGAAATACGTAGAACAATAATAGTTGCAGTGCTAGGGGAGCCCATAGGTTGCTGTGCTGCAGCACTGCATCCTAATAATGCATGCAGTCGTGGCCTAATGGTTAGGGAGTTGGGGGGGAAGGTTGCAGGTTCGAATCCCACCTTGACCATTAGGAATCCAAGGCTGGTGCCCTTGAGCAAGGCACCTAACCACGCATTGCTCCAGGGACTGTAACCAATACCCTGTAATAACCAAGTCGCTTTGGATAAAAGCGTCAGCTTAGTGTAATGTAATGTAATGCATGCATCTTTTAACATGGTGTGCTGTTGGCTCCCGTGTATGAACCCCACTTATCACAACATTTTAATAAACTATGAACAAACTAGCCACCGAATACAGAATAGCATAGGCTACTCCCAATGCAACCAACCCAACCACAATAATACCGGTATGCCCAGCACAATCCGTGGCGCAGAGACGATCAATAAAGGTACATCTTCTAAATTATGGCGCGCCATTTTTAACCTTGAACTGGTACAAATAGTCGATAAGATGAAATTCTTCATAAAATACTATTGAAAGTACATACTTTTTCACATTATATTTCGTTTTTTGATGGCCAGCCACATGTAAAAATCATGGATAATTGTTAAAACATTTACCTCCCGCTAGGAAATGACACTATTTTGAATAAAAATTAACCTGAGATACACACTTTAAAACCACTACAATGAATTTTTAGTGAGCTTTGAATATGTCTTTGTAACCAACGTTCTGTCTTGTAAGAACCAATGTTTACTTTTGAAGGTTGTACAACAGAATGTAGCTGGTCCAAGTAGGGAACAGGTATGTGCCAGACTAACAATGCATCTTCATTAATGTGTGCGTTCAGCAGCATTTCAGTATGATCAGGTATGAGATGCAAAGCATTTTAGTTTTGTATTTTGATCTCTTGTTGGTTTCCTCTGCAGAATCTGCCGCAGGATCCCATTGATGTCGAAAGGCTTAAAGCATTACTTGAGAAGAAAGGTGCAAGAGTTCCGGCAGACTATGAAGCTTCTGGAATGCTCTCAGAGACTTCAAGAAAGCTCCTTGTTAAAATTGGTGTCAGTGATTTGATTGAGAGAAAGGTAAGTTAATTTGTCTTTTTTTTTACCTAAACTGTCAGCGTGCTAGTTGAAGAGTGTGCTATTATCCAGTTGCCATTTTGTTTGCTTGAAAACATACCAGTAGAGTCCATTTGAAAGCTGCTTGTAGCCCCTTAACATTCCCCGTACCGCCAGCGGGACGCTGTAATAGTCGCTGAAAACACTTAACTACAGAGTCTTAAGGGGTTAATGGGGTAAAAGGATCAGGGTCATTGGGTCAAATGGTCATTGTGGTTACTGCTTTGTGGTCTTAATGCTTTGATTCATTATAATGAATACTCATGATAATGGTTTTTTTGTTGTTGTTTTTGTAATTAACAGTTATCCAGCAACTGATGACAAATCCAGATTGGCCAGGTGTATGGTTACACTTTTCCCATCACTGAAAGTCAGGATGGAAGATGAGAATGAAGGATTTGTAAGTTGTGCTTTTTTCACTCAAATATTTTGCATGATCTCGTATATAGACACCTGACTGTAATGTAAGGATTAAAAATTGTGAAAATTAATGTACACTGGAGGACACTGCAGGTCAATTTTGTTAAACAGCGTTTTTTTTTTTCCACACACCTCAACTGGCAGGTACGTAGGAGATACCACATGGGTTACTACAGTTCAAAAGACAGGCCATTTTGCTGTTTTCTTTTTAATGCGTTTTTAATTTTAAACGTGTCGGTCTTAGACCATTATCAGGTAAAAAAAAAAAAAAAACCTGATGGTCTAAGACCGAAATGTCGTGCATTAAAAAGAAAACAGCAAAATGGCCAGTGTGCGGGAGTCTTTTGAACTTAAACACTTCTATTTCAAAATTAACTAATGACTTGCTTTTTCTGTGATCCAGGAGCATTTCTACGACCCAATATCACACAGTGGATTCATTGAGATCAGACTTAGGAAAACAAGACGGAATCTCCATGATGATCAACGCCGTTTTCGGCGCAAGCGAAGGTCCACTACTAATGACCCAGCAGGATCCATTATAGTGGATATGCCTGCAGAAGGGGAGGAGGTGATAAGTGAATGGAAGACCATGATTTAAAAAATGAGACCGTGTCAAGAAAACATCAGCACCATCAAAGAAGGCATGGAAAAAACACATGCTAACCGAAGGCTATGGATTACTGCTAGTTCTCCAACAGTGGAGGAAATATTTGCAGAGTATCCTCGCTTTGTGGACATGCCGTACTTGGCGAGTAAGACTATTTTAATAATGTTGAAAATTAATAGCCTGATAGTCTGGTAATTATGATCCTAATCAATATTTCTATAGTTGGACACAGAATTTGGCCGCATGTTTCCGGGGAAAGCTGATGTTTTCATTCGGAAATGGGAAGCAACCATCATCCCCAAAATTCTAAAATTAACCACAGCGAGTGAACCAGCAGGCCTGCCACCAATTCCTGAGAATGATGGTAAGATGATTTTCCGTCATGCTTGTGTGTTAGAAGATAACTGGTTTGTGTCTAAGGGGTCCGAGGCCTTTTGGACACCTCCAAGGTAGACTGAAACCTTCTACCCTTTTAGAATATTCCACCTATCTAAAGTAATTTATGCAAAAGTCTCACATTCACTCCTGTTCTGCACATCAACCACAATAATCATCTGATAGAAAAAGGAATATAATGAAAATATTTTTTTATTTAAATTAAGAGTAAATAAACACTCATGTAAATATTAAAGCAAACTTGTAAATATTAGTTTATTCCTTAGTAAATGCTCATGATAAACTAATTTGGGTATAGGCAGCACAGCTGCAATACCTACTCTGGCCACAATCCTACTATCTACATACAGCACCTTTAAGATCTAACTAAATTATGTTACCATTCCAATGTCTTGCTATAAAGCCCTACAAAAGCTCATCCAGTTGCTGCCTCCAACTGCATCAGGGAAAGGAAAAAGCAACGCCAAATGCAGTGTCAAGTCAGCTTTGGGCTACTTCTTGGTCATAAAGCCGGTAGGTTTGCTTACTTTGTTTAAATTTATGATGGGTCTTGTAGCCATTTTGCTGGAGGATGTATTGCAGTGCTTCCAATACATTCACCAGACTATGGCAGACCACATTTAGCTTGTTAAAGGTATATGTAAGGTTGTGGCCAAAATGTGTGATAGTACAGCCATTACAGGCTGCCCCCTGTGATGGGTTTAATGCAGAAGGTGAATTTTGTTGGGTGTACTGTATAATCACAATGATTGCTATATGTGTGTATCACAATGAGCACTGGTTGTGCGTGCGGTGCATCACAATGACAAGAAAGAGGACTTACATTTAACTTGAAACCAATAATAAAATTGGTATTTCTGTATATGAGCTAGACATATTTTCATCACAAGCTCATCCAAGGGAGTTCATGTTGGCTATGTGGGGGCATTATAACTGGGGGAAAAAACATTACAGTATGATGCACCATAGTCTATAAATTATGTGGGAAACACTGTATTGAATATTGTGCAATTGATTGTGTGGGGAATGGGTAACTATACAGAAAACGGATGCTAGTGTTTGGTGTGCTTTTGATAAGAAAATTAACTGATGTATGGTGTGATGTAGGTGTTTTGCTGTGTAAAGAGTTAATGAAATTTTTTAGTACAGGTTAATGGTTGTTAGGGCCTTGGGGGGGGGGGGGGGGGGGGGAGTCATTTCTCCCTCCCACTCCCCCAGATTGGAACCAGCATTTCCAGCCTTCTGAGCAATCCTGAGCGACTGGTGGAATGTCGTCAGCCCCAGCTTGTGTGCATTGGTCAACCCCACGCCACTGTTCAATACATCACTGTCGCTGAGAACGACAAAGTTGCCATCCCGCTAGAGGATAATGGTTTGACCTTTGCCATCGACAAGCTTTTCAAAATGTTTTGGGTTTGCAATGTTGTGTATCCTGCCCAACTCAAATCTGTTTCTCACTTCTTTGAGAGTGTTTACGAAGTGCTCCTCTCTAGTGGGAAGAGAGCTAAAGTTACGGAGCTAATTTCAAAGCTCCAAGCCATACAGTAATGAGTAAAAATATGTACACTTGTCCTAAGTGCAAATCCTGTCTGAAAGATGTCAACAAACTCATCCGGCATCTTCGAAATGTACATGCGCTCTCTGATGGACAGGATTACACGATTGTTTGCAGTCAGAACTTTTGCCAGCGAACATACCACAACTTAAACTCGTACACTAGGCACCTTAATAGACACCATCCTCAAGGTGTACCTAATGCTCAAGACACAAGTCCCAATTTCATGGACACATCACTGGACTTTTCACCTCCATTGTGCTCTAATGCCAATGATGACACTTTTGAGACTGACATGGACCTTTCAAAAGGCAGCACTTACAACTATCAGCAATGTGCAGCAGAATTTGCAGCAAAAATATATTAAAATTCTACTTTCACTGATGTGCAAAAAAATGTCACATGCACAAAAGAGCTTCTCACCAGGGTATTGGATAGGTTACGAGAGAAAACTCTCTCTTTGCTTAGGAGTCATAACATACCTTCTAATGACATTTCTGTCCAAAGTCTGATGGAGGAATTTGAAAGTGGTAGTAACATGTTTGAAGGAATTGATACAAATTACAAAATGATTAAATATTTTTCAGAAAATCTGTCTCTTGTGAAACCAAAAGAAGTATTCCTTGGTTACCGAAGTGATACTGGAAGAAAACGGGGAACTTTATGTCAAACCGTCACTGCAGATACATATCAGTACGTACCTGTTTTTGATACCCTGAGGTTTTTGTTTGAAAACACACAATTGCAAACATTTTGCTCACACTCAAATATCAGCACTGATGGCAAAATGTATGATCACTGTGATGGAATTAGATTCAGAGATCACCCATTATACAGCAAATATCCCAAAGCATTACAAATTCAGCTTTATTTTGATGATAGAGACGACAAATCCTTTGGGTTCAAAAACCAAGGTGCATAAACTGGGAGCAGTTTACTTTTGTCTCAGAAACTTGCCTCCAAGATTTAACTCTTCTCTTAAAAATATACATTTGTGTCTGCTTTTCAATTCAATCGATAAGGAAGTTTATGGACTAAACGCCATATTCAAGCCCTTGTTAGATGACCTCAGAGTTCTTGAAAAAGGGGCTAGAAGTCCAGATAGATGGCGTAAGCACGTTGGTTTATGGAACACTGTGCCTCTTTACTGCTGATAACCTGGCTTTGCATTCTCTTTGTGGTTATTTTGAGAGTTTTGCTGCCAATAAGTTGTGTCATATATGTCTGGTTGATAAACTGAATGCCCAGCATATCTTTGATGATGACCATGTAGAGCAGGGGTGTCAAACCTGATCCATAAAGGGCCGTGTGGCTGCAGGTTTTCATTCCAGCCATGCAGCAGCACCCTGATTTGGCTTATTCAATCAACTGACACACCCACCCTTTAATCAAGGGTGGGTGTGGCTGCAAGTATTTGACTGTGTGAAGACAGTTCAGTTGATTGAATGAGCCAAGTCAGGTGTGCTGCTGCATGGCTGGAATGAAAACCTGCAGCCACAAGGCCCTTTATGGATCAGGTTTGACACCCCTGATGTAGAGCTTCGCAATCAAGAAAATTATAATGAACATGTTAAACTAGGCAATCCCACTTTGACAGACATAAAAGAGAACTCGTTTAAACTCTCTTAATCACTTTCATGTAACAGAGAGTATTGGTGCAGATATTATGCATGACGTCTTAGAGGGAGTAGCCCGGCTTGAGCTAAAGCTGATGTTAAGACATTTTATCTCAGAGAATTTTTTCACACTGGAGCAATTAAATGATAGAATAGCTGGTTTTGACTACGGTGTAACTAATGGGAAAAACAAGCAGAGTACCATTGTGAATTTAAGAACAGGAGAGATCCGACAAACTGCAAGTCAAATGTGGTGCTTGCTTCTCTTCTTACCATTCCTCATAGGAGACTTCATAGATGAAGGCAATGAACACTGGAAGTTGTTTCTTTTGTTAAGAGAGATTTGTGACATTATCTTTGCTCCAGTCGTATCTAAAGGTCTAGCGATATTTTTGAAACAGCTGGTCATTGATCACCGTTTATTTAAAGTGCTTTATCCAGACAAGCCGTTAATTCCTAAGCATCATTTTATGATCCATTATTGGCGGATGATGATATATTTTGGCCCCTTATCGAAACTATGGTGTATGCGTTTCGAGGGGAAACATGCACCATTGAAAAAAAAAGACAGGCACATGCAGTGGGCAATTTTGTGAACATCTCCAAGACTTTATCATTTAAACACCAAATGCAAGAAATGTTCAACTGGAAGCTGGGTAGTCCTTTGACTGATCAATTTACAGTGCCTGACAGCACTTCAGTGATTCTAGGCTCTCTTGAAGAACACTATACCTTACTGGAAAATCTAAAAAGTATTGGCCGTGATGTTACTTTATGCAGTCAAATTAATGTTTCCCATTCACTTTTCATGTTTGGCCAAGAATATCACATTGGTTGTGTGTTGCCGGTAAATGTGAATGAGAGAGGAGAACTTGTTTTTGGGGAGGTCTTTTACATATTCCCAGAGTGTGACAAACAAAATGCTATGTTTTTTGTAAGAATGTTGGTACAAGATTTTTTTGGCTCCCATTTGCATGCATTTCAGCTGCAAAGGACAAGAGACTTTCAGCTAATTAACATAAAAGACATAAGAGACTGTAGACCAATGCATTTGATCCATTTTAATAACATGTATGTAAACCCACGTTATAAAATTCTGTAATGGCATTTGTTGTAAATATTTACAATTAGTAATGATTTTGAAGTTCCCTGAAAGTCATTTTAATGAATGAAAATATTTGGAATATGTAATCTCATGGACTGTGAATTAGGCTAAATATTTCTAATAAAAAAATAAGAAATGTGTCATCTGGTATTGTGATGTTTTATTGCATCCATTCACTGCTAAATAGAACAACAGCAAAATAAAATGAATATATAAATAAATAAAACCTAAATAAATAAATAAAACTGTGTTGTTTTAACACACTAGTGTGTTAAATAGTTCAGTTACTGTGTTATAGAGTTCAACACATTTATTAACACAAACTGTGTTGTCCTTATATAAACACGCTGATGTGTTAAACATGTGTTGTTTTTAACACATCTCTTTTGAGAGTGTGGTGTAAATAATCGATACATATCGATGCATCGATCCTACAGTTGACGATCCAATGCATCGACACGTCCGCAAGAGAATCGATCCTTGTATGTATTTTATCTCCTGTCTATTTTTAGTCATCTGCTCTAAGGCGTAATTCTGACTCCCGCGCTGCGGGTGGCGCTAACCTTACTTTGTCTCCACCTCCTACTTCGCTTCCCTACCTTCTTTCAGCGGGCACACACACACACTCACAAACAGTCGGGGCAGACATTTTGTTATGGCGGAGGAAAAAAAAAAAAAAAAAACTGACTTACACACTCCTCAAAGTTTTAAGTCGTTCGTATGGAAGTATTTCGGTTTCCGCAAAGAGAAGGGACAATTGGTAAGGGATGTGGCTATATGTAAAGACTGTCGATGTGAACTTAGATACTGTGGAAACGCGTCTAATTTGTCGGCGCACTTGAGAAGACGGCATGGTGTCGTTGAAGGCGACTGTTCAGAAAAAGCACAGCCCTCTGTTCGACTGACCACACTTTTCCCGCAAAGGTTATCAAGCAGTTCTAAAAGGGCCAAAAACATATCGAAGGCAATTGCATTCTTCATATGTAAAGACGCAAGACCGTATTCCATCGTGGAGAACGAGGGCTTTAGATACCTGCTGGAAATATTGGAGCCGAGGTACAATGTTCCCTCGAGGCAGTACTTCAGCCAGTCATACATTGCTAATGTGTACGCCAAAGTTCGTGAGGACGTCATTAACGAATTGAAGGAGGCACAGAGGGTAGCGCTTACATCCGACGGCTGGACGTCGTGCACAACTGAGTCGTACATCACGGTAACGTGCCATTTCATTGACAACGAATGGCAGATGCACAACAACGTGTTACAGACGTGTGTACTGGAGGAGACCCATTCAGGGGTAAACATTGGACAAGTCCTCAGGGCTGCGTGCGAAGAGTGAGGCCTCACGACTAAAGCACCAGCTCTCGTCACGGACAACGCGTCCAATATGAAGAGGGCCGGGGAAGAGGCAGGGATGACACCTCACATAATGTGTTTCGCGCACACACACTCAACCTTTCCACGCAAGATGGCCTTAAGATCCCTGCCACAGACAGGCTTTTGGGGCATGTGAGAAGAATCGTGGGGTTTTTCCACCGCAGCGCAGTTGCCACCGCACTTCTCAAAGAAAAACAAACACTGCTGGACCTCCCATGCCACAAGCTGAAAGCTGACGTGAAAACTCGGTGGAACAGCTCTTTCGAAATGTTGGAGAGATTTCTAGAACAACAAGCAGCTGTGACGGCAACCCTACTCGACAAGAAACTAAGGAAAGGCGCAGGTGACATCCACACTATCTGAAAGTGACCTCTTGGCTGCGGAACAAATGGTAGCCCTGCTAGCCCCGCTGAAGGCTGCCACAACGGTCATGTGCGAAGAAAAGCAGCCCACGGTGTCCTCAATCGCACCACTCTGAACCAAATTGCTGGCGCATTTCGAATGCTCTCCAGATGACATCCCGTTGATAAAAGAAATGAAACGAGTTATGGCTGAGGATCTGAGAGAACGCTACATGGATGAGGAACCATTCTTACTCCGAGCAGCTGCGTTGGATCCCAGGTTTAAGAAGCTCCCTTTCCTGTGTGATAACAGAAGACATGAAACCTTTAACGGGATTGCCGAAGAAGCTGCACAGCTGAAGGAACGGAGGGTAGGTTGTTTCTCATCATCTACTTTTTAATACAGTATAGCGTTTGTTAATGTTTTACTTTTTGTAGTAGTAGTAGTAATAATGTTGTAGTGCTTTTACAGTAATGAACTGTTGGAACTGTTGGGTGCTTATTTTGTTGTGTGTGTGTTACAGAATGAATCAGAGGCCCAGCCTGAGGAAACACCAACCCATGCCCAGATGTGTGATGTGCAAGGCACAGAGACTATTGAAGGTATCTGTTCATACATTCTAGACATACAGT
The DNA here is from genome assembly GCF_027579695.1 of Neoarius graeffei. Taxonomy (NCBI): domain Eukaryota; kingdom Metazoa; phylum Chordata; class Actinopteri; order Siluriformes; family Ariidae; genus Neoarius; species Neoarius graeffei. The sequence continues at coordinate 43,498,084 of NC_083576.1, forward strand.
ACTTCAAATATATCATACAGATTATACTCTAACCTAATGATATCACATGCTTTAATATGCTGTACTCTTTTTTTTTTTTAACTGTATTATACTAAACTATACTATATGACTACACTGCTATACTAACTATACTATATTTTTTACTTACTCTACTCTTTATTTTGTCTTATTTTTTGTTTAATTTAGAAACACCCCCAAGTGCCAAGAAATCAAAAGTATTCGAGGACCTGTTTGGCGACTCCTTCTGCACTGAGGACCCAAGTGTCAGGAAGAAAACAGCCAAAGAGCTAGCTGATGATGAAATTAGAAAGTACAGAGATGTTGCATCTCTGAGCCTGGGTGGTAAGGTGTTAGATTGGTGGAAAGCTCACCAGGCTGAGTTTCCTCTCCTGGCCGACCTGGCCAAGACCTACTTGTGCATACCTGGTACAAGCGTACCCTCCGAACGTGTATTTAGCACAGCAGGGGACATCGTGCGTTCAGAGCGTAGTGTTTTGTCTTCTGAGCATGTGGACCAACTGATTTTTTTAAAGAAAAATCTGTCAAGAAGCACCATTGAAGCAGGTATGGAAATGTAACAGAGCTGTACTTTTGTTTACTAGCTGTTCTCTTCGTTACATCCCTTCAGTATCTAGAACAGATGCATTACTATTATTGAATGAAGTATAGGCCTACTTTTTTGCTGCTAGTGCACATTCTGGCTCATTGCACTGACTGGAGTATTTTTTATTTTATAGTGAATGAAGGATAGGCCTACGTTTTATTTTTTGTTGCTTTTTTGCTGCTGATGCACTTTTGTTGTTATTGCACTGATTTTGTGGAGTATTTTTATTTTACAGTGTAAGTGCAAGTATAGACCTATGTTTTTGTTACATTTCTCTGGTAGTGCACTTTTGCGGTCATTGTACTGATTTTGTGAAATACTTTTTTCATTTAAGGCTTAAGAAAGGCCCTTCAGTATCTATAGCTAAGACAGGTGCATTTTTTGGTGAATGAGGTGTACAGTAGGCCTAGGTGGAGCACTACTTTGTTACTTTTGTTATTTGCTATTCTTTCTCAAATAAAATATTTGATATTACAGCTTCTGTTGATTTATTTAAAATTTGAAATATAGCCTAGCCTGTAAAGTAAAAAAAGAAAAAAACACAAACCAATTAATCGAATCAGATCGAATCGTGGGGCATTCTTAAGTATCGAAAATAATCGAATCATTGCCTTAAGAAATCGATACTGAATCGAATCGTCATGATGGCAGTGATTTACACCCCTAAACCGTATACACAACAACCAGACATGTTGATGCTGAGAACAGTATATATCCACGTTTAAACAATTGATAAGTAGGCTAGTCTGTCCCAGAATCAATTGGGAAGCTTACTACTTCCGTTGCCAGGGTGCGTGCGCAACTGTTTGATCACGTGACGCTGAAAAAGGGTCTAACAGGGCTTTTCAAAGTGTGGGGCCCACCTCCCCTAGGGGGAGCCAGAGTTCTTCGGGGGGGATGCACAACATGAGGAAAAATAAACCAGAATAAGTTACTATTGCGGACATTTAGCGAACTTCAGCTAGCCTTTGCCAGAGACAAAATGGATCGATTTTTAGTACCCAAAGCTACACTCCCTACGTTTACATGCACATAGAGAGAATTGAATTTCTGCCGTTGCTCGACTGAAATCGAAGTTCAAAATGCCATGTATACACCTTAATTCGGCTGAAATTGAACCGAACTTGATTTCTCGGAATCGAGCTACACGACCTAGTTTATGCGATTTCTGCCGAGCTATTTTGCGCATGTATACCCTATCGAGCTAGTTGTCGAGCTACTTCCGGAAGTGACGAGTGACGAGACCACAAGCGGGAAACACAACAGCCTCGGTCGGCATGACAACGAATCATGACAACGGCATGAATCTTTTCTTTTTGTGGCATTGTTTGCACTGTTAAAATTTAGCTCACTTACTGTATCACCAAATACATCTGTACAGCTGTTGCATAGCTGTGAATTGTGTACATAAACAAGTCATTGTATTTGTGTGTGTGTGTGTGTGTGTGTGTGTGTGTATTTTATATATATATATATATATATATATATATATATATATATATATATATATATATATATATCCATCCAACATCTGAAGAATGTCAACAAAAACAAAACAACTGAACTTTGTGTGTTTATTAAGACATAAGTTAAATTGTAAGCAAAAAAATATATTTTTTTGTAAGTAAAAAATGGACTTTAGAAAAATATTATTGTGCAAAATAAGTTGTCTTACAAAACAGTGGTGTGCGCCGGACAGTTTGTAGCCATAGTCTGTTAGAGCAAGCCTAACAGCTTGAACACGGAACCTAGTGTTGCCAGATTGGGGGTTTTAAGTGCATTTTAGCGGATTTGAACATGTTTTGGGCTGGAAAACGTCAGCAGTATCTGGCAACACTATAGCTCTTCTTCATGACTACAACCGGAAGTGTACCAACAAGATGGGGCGTGTAGCGCCACGTGTGGCTCGGGTGCACAATGCACCTTGCACAATAGCCCGATTTCACTTGTGCATGTAGGATTGGATTTCTCTGGCACCCCTGCTGGGACCCTTTGCTCGATTACCAACAGCAGCTCGATTTGGACGTGCATGTAAACGTAGTCAGTGAGTGAGGAGAGAGTCTGGGCCAAGCAAAAAAAGAAGGAAGTATGACCACGATTATTTAAAGTTTGGATTTTCATGGACTGGATCTGAAGATGCTCCACTGCCACAGTGTGTTGTCTGCCAAGAGGTGCTAGCTAACGATTAGGGCTGGATATCACCAGATACCTCACGATACTATGGCAATATTTTGCCCACGATAATATCACAGTACAGCGATTCTGCAATAATCGATATATTGCAAGAAATTTCAACCACATCACAATATCTGTGTCACTGAAGAAAATCAGAATTTATTGACCACTGTAAAATTACATTTCACATACATAACTACACACTCTTGCCAGACATATATTTGTCTCTATTCTACTGCTGGCAAAACCAAGAGTTGCTTCACTACAACATACAGAAAATTCCCATTTCTGTGCTAGTATTATCAACTTTTCTGTAAGCATGGACACATCAGTGCTGCACATCAGCACATCAAGCAGAATCAAATTGTTTTATGAAAACTTACAACTTGCACTGCAGACTGCACATACATTTCAGTGCTAACACTAATATCAATTTGTTCTTTGTAAACTTGAGAACATATACCTGAGAACATTTAAATTGTGCTTATTTTGCAGGAACAACACTCTGTCTGAAACACATTGAAAAGTGCAGTGGGCATCTTAATTGGAGCATCTTAATTTAATTGGAGCGAAACAGGTTTTGCAAAGTGCATTCTCTTTGTCTGGCTCACTTTTTTTTCTCCTTTCCTTTGGAATCCAAAGTGCCTCCAAACATCTGCCTTAAAGTTCGGCGGCGTCTCTAGGTTTATGTTAACAGCCATGCTTGCCTGTTTTTTTTCCTCACTGCAACCGCCGGGGAAAAAAAGAGAAGACGAAGAGTGCCTTGCAGTGAGGTAGCGGCACAGCGACACCTCGCGGAGCGGAGGTGCAGAAATCGTACTGGATTTACAACCCGACTGAAACATTTTATTATTTGAAAAAATATCGATATTCAAATTGAGTATCGATATTGAATCGGAAGACAAAGTATCGCGATATATCACCGTATCGATATTTTTGCACACCCCTACTAACGATGCTATGAGATGTTTAAAATGTGTAAAACAAGATGTTTATTAAAAAAAGCACAGATGTTTAAAATGTGTAGAGAGGTTTTAAAAAAAAAAAAAAGCACAGATGTTTAAAATGTGTAAAAAAATGTTTTAAGAAGCACATGTTTAAAATGTGTAAAAAAAAGATGGTTTTAATAAAGCTCATTTTAAATGTGTAAAAAAAAGATTTTTCAAAAAGCACAGATGTTTAAAATGTGTAAAAGAAAAAAAAAAGTGTACAACCATTTTTTTTTTAAATACAAATGGAACATCAAGTATAGCAACAACAACAATTGTAAGGGGGGGGAGGGGGGGCGCTGTTTATTTGCTCTCTGGGGAGGGGCTGACTCTCCCACACTTTGAAAACCCCTGGTCTATAATAAACTAAAACAGGGATGGGCAACTGGCGGCCCAGGGCCCGCACGCGGCCCTCGTCCTCACTCATTACGGCCCGCAAATAGATTAACAGTTTAAAAAAAAAAAAAACAACAACTTGTAATCATACTGTTGACCGATAGAGGGCGCGTCATATGCAAACAATAGCGGGGCCCGGGCCGCCTTCCCCATCAGCGAAGAAGAAAGTCAAGAGCCATGGCCACGAACAGTGGCAAAAAGAGAAAACCTGACCAACGGGGGGGGGGGGGGGGGGGGGGGGGTCGCACTTTTCAGCCAAAATGGGAAGAGTACCTCTTCACTGAACTCAAAGGAAAACCAATATGTCTAGTTTGCTTGGAGACATTATCAGCCCTAAAAGATTACAACACCTTGCATAAGGTTAAATATGCGAAGTACACTGGAGCTGCCAGAGCCGCTGTCGTAGCCGACCTCAAATCAAAAGTATATCAACAGCAACAATTTTTCACAAAAGCCATGACCTGTCAAGAGTCAGCCATCAAAGCGTCTTATGATGTCGCACTCGAACTTGCTAAGGAAAAGAAGCCACTGTCGGATGGGGAAATGGTCAAGTCGTGCACTGTAAAAATGGCCAAAGCTTTTGGTGACAACATGGCTAAAAACTTTGAATCTGTGTCTTTGTCCCGACGCACAGTAACACGCTGGATTTTTGACATCCACGATCATGTCGAGATAAAACAAACAAGTCACACAGGACTGCAAGTACTTCTCATTAGCTTTGGATGAGAGTACAGATGTGACGGATGTTAGCCAACTACTGGTTTTTGCAAGAACTATTGACAATTCATTTGATGTGCACGAGGAGTTATTGAAATTGGCATCTCTACACGACACCACTAAAGGCAGCGATATATTCAACGCTGTTACCAGTGCTGAGAGTGAATATGGTGGCTTTGAAAAGCTGTCGACTGTTGTTACGGATGGCGCACCTGCAATGCAGGGAAGACACAGGGGTTTCACAGGGCTACTCCAGCAGAGTGGGGTAAACTGCCCTATACTGCACTGCATCATCCATCAGATGAGTAGCGTCATTAATTGTGAGATGTACTGTAGGGCCTGGTGTGCTGTGGTTACACAAATATAGAAAGACGTATATACACAATACATTTTTTAACCGCAACTATTTATCTTTCCAGGAAGCCCTCTGCGCAAAGACATTGAACTTTGGCCACGTCATGGATTTGGTGACAAAAGTCGCTAATCTCATCCGAGGAGAGAACAGATCTCTATGTCACCGGAGGTTCATCACCTTTCTGGATGAAGTGGATGCCGAGTATGGGGATTTACAACTGCATATGGATATCAGATGGATGAGTCGAGGAAAGTGTCTGGAGCGGTTTTTTGCACTGCGCTCGGAAATGCCAGTGTTCTTGGAGAACAGTGTTAGTGGCGATACAAGTGCCTACTGCGGAAAACTCAAAGACGCACAGTTTGTGACATGGCCTTTCTGACAGACATCACTGCGCATCTCAATCACCTCAACACACTCTTGCAGGGGAGAGACCAAACTGTGTGTGATCTCTATTCTCACATGACCGCATTTCAGCGCAAACTCGGCCTGTTCATAGAAGGCTTTTCTTCCCCTCGTGCAAATCTGGCACATTTTCCCGCGTGTGCCGAGATGCGCAAAGACAACCCCGGGTGCGAAAAACAAATCCAGAAATACAAAGCAGACATCGAAAAATTGCAGGAACAATTCAACGATCGTTTCCAAGATTTTCACGAGATGCAACCACGAATTGCGCTATTTCACAGACCCCCTCTCTGCTACGGTCAGCGCGCAACCATCGGAGCTGCAGCTCGAACTCTGTGAGCTGCAGGCAGACCCGTTTTTTCAAGCAAAGCGCAACGAGAGGGGAATTTCATTTTGGAGACTTCTTCCCGAGGCACGTTTTCCACGTCTCAGAGATTTTACGCTCTCAATGGCCAGCATGTTTGGGAGCACTTACATTTGTGAGAGCAGTTTTTCCACCATGAAACACATAAAATCCAAGGAGAGAAACAGACTCACCGATGAAAAACTCTTTCATTTGATGCACATTGGGACCACAAAGATTGACATTGATATCCAATCCATTGTGAGCCAGCAGGCCAAACCACAGCTCTCTCATTAGGCGCAATTCATGTTGGGCCTCTGTAGTCTAGTTTTCTGCCATTATTGAATGTGAGCTATTTGCACTTTTTTTTTTTAAAAGCAAACTTTGTCTTTTTTTTTTTTTTTTATCAAGGACATGGTGTTAAAATTCCTTTTTGCACTTTTTTTAAGCAAACGTTTTGTCTTTGTTGCTTATCAAGGACATGTTAAAATGCATTTCTATGCAGAAAATAGTTGTATGTTGGTGCAATAAACATACAGATATAAATACATATAAAATGTGTTCTTATTGAGAATCATATTGAATCATATTTCATATCCAGTTATTTGATGATAGTGGTGAAAAAAATTGGCCCTCTATCATGGAAGTTGCCCATCCCTGAACTAAAACGTATCCCAAATCCTGACAGTACCCCTATTCAACCACTACGCTGAGTGGCGCTATTATCCCACTAATGGAAAATAAAAGAAATACTCTTCACAAAAGGTTAATGGTGCGTTCATGTGCTACGGGAATTATGGTAAATACCAAACGCCGACATGGAAAGCACACATGAACGCCCCCTCTTGTGGTATTTTCCACTGGGCAACTCGTAGAAAATTTTGATACACGAGTTGCCGAGATGAGATGAACTTTAACCTTTTCAACATGGCGGCGAGCGGTACAAGACTAGCTTATGAACCAAGAAAGAAGTGGTTTTCACCTACGGAAAGCTGACTCTCACCTTTTAAACGAGTCATGTTATGTTTAATTATATAATATGTATATTACAGCCTAATACAAAATATTCTGTGGCTGTCCAAAGAACGCCAACAATGATCTAGATACTGGCTACACTCATTGTGGCTACAGCCAAATTTCCAAAAACTGCGTGGCATTCAATGTGTTAAGAAAATCTCTACTTGTCATGATCAGGAAATATTCAGCATTATTTACCTTTTGACAACTCATATTCCTGCTGCAGCTGATGAACAAGGCAATCTATAATTGTTTTAGCCAAATAACAGGCCTGATTCTGAATCTGGTCCACCATCTTTAATTTGTCAACAACAAAAGCATGTGAACAACACACTGGTAAATACCACTTCCCAACTGGAAAATATCTTCCCATAGCACATGAACGCAGCATAAGTGATGAATGCAAAATGCACTACATTACAAAAGAACAGTATGCAGAGCCCACAAAATCGTCTCAGACCCCACTCACCCTGCACACTATGCATTTCAGCTTCTGCCCTCTGGAAGGCGCTACAGGTCAATTGCCACCAAAACAACACGCTTCAAAAATAGTTTTATCCCTACTGCTATACAACTTCTGAACTCTTGCAGATAAACATTGATCATGGACTGAAAATTGTTTGATGTTGGAATTGTCTGTGTGTATATATATATATATATATATATATATATATATATATATATATATATAAAATGTGTGTGTCTTATATATGTTTTAGTTTGTGTCCCTAGTCTTTATGTTATATGTTGGAACCTGTACCATGCCGTACTGAAAAAAAATTCCACCTGCTTGCAGTGTGGTCATTAAAGAATCATTCATTCATTCATTCAAAACAATAATATTCAGTCAGTTCAATAAGTCTCTATGAAATTACAATAGCAAGCTTGCGCGCAAAAAAAAAAAAAGTAGGGGCCCATTAAACGTTGGTGCACATGAAGGGAGGGGGGAAAAAGTAATCCACAATGCAAGTTCCTATGAGAGATTAAATCCGACCGAAACAAGAATAAATAAAAAAAAAAGTACACTCACGCTGTTACCATGCTTGGTGGATGAATCGGCAGTTGAGCTTCAAACAAACCACTCACGAACTCGGCAGTCCAGGATGCGTGGTGAGCAAGATGATGGAATGGAGGCTAGCTCCCTGTAGCAGCAGGCAGTCCACATGATAAGCCTTGGATGAGCGAGTTGTTCTTCCAAACGTGGCTTCGCTAGTTTTAGCAGAGTTCGTATTCACTTAGTCTGCGGTCTTGTTGCAATGAAGAAAGTTCAAACTCGACATTTTTCTTGCCGTTACAACATATGCTAGAGCACTCGATATATCTGCAAATACAGGGGAAAAAAAACTGCGAAAATGATTAGCCCAGCAGCCCACTTTCAAACTCAACAGGTGAAAGCAAACACTCTGGAGCCTATCACTACAGATGCATAACATTTGGGCCAGTAACCTATTAGCTGTACTCCGTCTCCAAAAATGTTAAATAAGCCTCTTTTTACGAACTTAACTCTACATCCGTGAATTTCGTACCCAAAACATATTCTCTCCTCCACCTCTGTGTCGTAGGTAGCAGCAGATTCGAGATTAATCATCCCTAAATTCTAATTGGCCCGATACACATCATTACTTCTAAACTCACACAGGATTGGTTACATCATCAAGGGTTGTTGTTGTTGTTGTTGTTTTTTAGACATTTCAGCGGGAAACATGCATCTTGTCAAAATAAAAGAAACCAATGCGTTGTAGTAATTGCAGTAATTTTCCATAAACATAGTGTAATTAATTTACATAAATTATTAACACAGTAAAGGCCAAATCATTGCTATTTTAAAAGGGCCTTACATTAGATTTACTGTTAACGCTTAAAACTATTCCTATGCCATTCTTGAGGTCTCAAGGCATTTATAAAAAAAAAAAAAAAAGTGAGGCCATGGTTCTGTGTATCTCCTTTAAGCATGGTCAGCCAATTGGACAGCCAAATATGGTCTTCTAGGAGCAATGCTCTCCATTCAGTTTATCCCACATCAGACCAGTAAGGGCCCATTTCGCACACTGGTGTGACATTAGCTCATTGTGGACAGCCCACATCAAGCCAGAGTCATGGGGTCAATGTTTTATTTCTTGTAAGAACTCAGACAAAAAGAAGCAGTGGAAGTGAATAGCATGGGTGCAAGTTTTCTGGCATGTGCCGGAAGCTCCGGGGTTTTTTTTTCCGGTTCTGAAAATGTCATTTTTCCAAATCGTGTAAATCCGTTGAGATTTTCGGTGGGGGGGGTGGCCTTCTCACTGTCTCACTCTCATCGTATTACCGGGTTACTGCGGTACAGTCTCTGCACGAGACAAATCTTTTCATCTCGTCTTCGCCACAAACCTCATTCAATTTATACACCGCTCACCGACGAGCGGTCCTGACTAGCCCGTTGTTTCACGGTGTTATACATGTGCGATATCATGTTTCACGCACGTAGCACGTTGTTCGACCAAATCAACACAGCTATTCTCATGAGTCGCCATGAGAATTTTAGAGAAAGGCAACAATAAAAAACACAAGAGAAAGAGTGAGAGCTCTGCTGGCAATTCCCGTCAGTGGAAACGTATCAAAACAAAGTAACAGTAACTTTCACATGGTCAAAACGCAAAGTCATGGATAATTTTGACCCAGGTGTTCTCTGCAAGTATTGCTCCTAAGGAAAGAATTTTGAAATTAATGATATTGGCCCTGCACTTTTCTGATTTTTGTGCTATGTAGTAATAAGTGAATTCAAAACATTTATTGGTGATTTAAATTGTCATCTGATACTGTGTGATGTGCAAATGCAATGTGCTTTCTTCTAGAATTGAAATTATTCATCACAAGTATCTGCTTTTATAAACATGTTATTTTTTTTTTTTTACATTTGATTACCTTTCAATTATTAAATAAAAGTATGGTAGGTCTTGAAATAAGTTTGTTAGCTTTTTTATCATCTTTTCTAATGTGGTCGTTAGGTTGAAAACTCATTTGTAGTCAGTAATGGATTATAAAATATAGATATTTTTGTATATGGAAAAAGCTGAATCTTATTTGCTAAAATCCAGGAGTTTCTGAGGATATCAAGACATGTGGCCATGGATTATAAAATATAGATATTTTTGTATATGGAAAAAGCTGAATCTTATTTGCTAAAATCCAGGAGTTTCTGAGGATATCAAGACATGTGGCCCCTTATTTTAACTCAAGCTGTGTATATATTGTAAAAAAGGTATCACAGCAAAAGCATATTAAAAATGGTTGTTTCAACATTTAAATTAGTAGTTGCTAGATGTTTTGAAATATCAAGCCTTGTACTTGAAATATTGTTATTTCAGATGAATTGATGAAATGTATTAAACATTTCATGTGAATATGCAAATCATATAACTATTAATATTATAAATGTTTGCATGAGATTGCATGAGAGACAACCATTTTAACTTGTAATTTAAAATTTTTTTCAAGTCCTAAGGGGGGGCTCACCCCCCTTTGTAACCCCCCCTGCATGGCTGCACCATGCACGTCTGACTTTGTCAAACTTTTCAGGTTTTTGAAAATTTTATACTTGCACCCATGGAATAGTCAGGAAATACTGTAGACACAAAGGAAATGGTTTTAGATGGGATAACTGGAAGGAATATAGATGTAATGCAGTTTCTAATGTCGTTTCTGAGCTTAATTATTGGTTTTAAATTGAATATGCTGATGTGGCCCTGATTTAAATGCATTTGTATGCCTAATGCTTGCGATGCTGTAAATACACTGTAAACAGTTGTTATTGTACTCTGCACAGTGACAAAGTTGAATCTAATCTAATCTAATCTAAACAGTATTGCTTTGAATCCATATTTCTGTTTAATAGACCCATTTTCTGTTTCTGTTTATCTGTTTTCTGTGTTACAAATGTGGAAGCTAAGTAATTTTGTTTCAGATCTCTGAGACAGAGATCTATGTTTGCATCTATCCATTATCCAACTTGGTTGGTGTTTTTTAGCCTAAATTTAGCATTTTGAGAAACACTGGGTCCCAAGATGATTTAGGAGGGCCCTTGGTATGAACATTCCAGCAAACAAACAAAAAAAAAAAACATGCCCAGAACATCCCCTAAAAGTCCTCTCTGGACATCCACTGAATGTCATTGTGTAGGGTTCCTATTATATCCTAAAGACTTTACAATCTGCAGATTACACTCTTAACTTTGATTATCAGTGAACTGGGGGGAGAAATATAAACATAAAGATACAATATACCATAGTACATGACATACCTAACATTTATAATACTTAAGCTGGCACAGAGGAGAGGGCATAGAGCATAGGTCATGTGGCATGTTTCAAATAATTTTTCAACATTTGTGGAATATCCAGCTGATCAATCAAGTCCAGTTTGTGTGCAGTAGAAAGGTACTTCCGTATGGCAAGCCGAATCTGGGACATCAGTGTTTTAGGGAAAACTGCAAATAGAAAGAAAATTTGTAATATATTAAATAAAAGGATAGCTGCATATACTGTAAAATATCTTGTGTGACTGAGCTCACCTCTCTCTCTAAGCAGCAGCATGAAAGCCTCATTCTGCTCTTTTGTTTTGTCCATACTCACCATTGGGATGTAGACATTGGCTCCAAAGTCTATAAGGAGCTGAATGTATTCAGATTGGCACCCATATTTGAGACAGGTGTCTAGCACTGTGTTTGACTGCTTGAGCCTTGCCAGTATTTTCTCATCCTTGCAGTTGTAGTCTGGATTGGCACCATGTAACAGCAGCAGTTTGAAGCAGTCCAGGTGTCCATAAATGGCCGCTATGTAGAGAGGCCCTCGGCATGTCGTGGCATTGGAAGCCCAGTCCGGTACTTTGGCTCGGATATCTGTCTCAGCACCGTAATACAGCAGCTCCTTTAAAATGTCCACGTCTCCCTCTCTGGCTGCAGTTAGCACTGGAGAACAGTTATTATATTCACTTCCATTAGGATCAGCACCAGCTTTGAGCAAAGCAGAAACACAGCCAAGGTGTTTGCCACTGACAGCTGTGAAAAGCGGAGTTTGGGCTTTCACATCCAGGCTGTCCACCTTGGCACCATGGGCTAAAAGGCACTCAAGGCAGCGGAGGTGACCGTGAGCAGCTGCCGTTTTTAGTGGCGTACTTGGTATTCCCCAGCCACTTCTGCTATTGATGCATCTCCTGTAGCTTTCTTGAGAGAGCATATCAGCCAGAAGTTTGTCATCATCTTCAGCAATGGCCTTATTCAACTGCTGACAGCCATCTTCTTCATCCTCTTTGGGTCGGAGGAGAGAGAAAATCTTGGTAATGTCCATTAAGCTCATTTTTGTGGAAGTGTCCAATATCATGCTTTGGAAAACTTGTCAAGATTCCATTATAATTTTTAGCAGCACAAAACTTTGGAGGAAAACAAAGTTAGACAATATTTCAACCCTTATTTTCTGTTCATTACTTAGCAATAGATTTTACACTGACCCAAGCAATATTTTTCATTTTATAGCAACACAATTACAAAGTTAACTTGAAAAGACCAAATGTTTATGTCCATTCAATGTATTAACATATAAACAATATCCATTTAAACAGACACTTCTGAACAAATCTGAACCCCCCTACACACACACACACACACACACACACACACACACACACACACACACACACACACTTGAGTATTCTCTGGTTGGCAGGTGTGCGTGTGTGCCTGCATGCCTGCCTGCGTGTGTGTGTGTGTGTGTGTGTGTGTCACCCCAAAAAGCTATCTCAAAAATCCAACATGGGGCCTTTCACTGCAAAAAATACTGTAATGTTATTGTATTTATTGCATTATTGTAACATAATGCAATGCATTTTTTAACATAGCACAATTAAAAAGGACAATGCTCTCTAAGTATTAGTTACTGATGTCAGAATATAACTTTATGCTATTAGAGCATCAGCCATAAAAGTCCATGCATTACAAGAGCGCATTAATATACACCTGTGATTTGACTTGGGGTCTGCATTATTGTCAGAACCATTCTGTTAACAAAAATTAATCACAACCTTTTTAATTTTTAAAAATTATGAATTAGATTTAGATTCGATTAGATTCATTCCATCCAGTTTTAAAAAGAACACATACACTGAATCCACTTACCTCCAACAGAGTAAATTGTAGCCTAAGTTTGGTTTCTAAATAGTTTCCAAATTGTCATTTTTGCTGTCATTCTCTGTGGAGTCACAAGGCACTCTAATTGAACAGCTTTGCATTCCAACAGACAGAAGTTGAAGCTAAAAAGGTGACAGCCTGACACAGAGAGTCCATGAAGCCTGGCTACCAAGAGAGGCTAATTTTAGGGCACAGATAGATCTGGTTAAACTTCCATTCTCGGAAGGTTGGTGCAGGAGTTTATAATTAGAAACATGATTGAGTTTTGACAGGCAGTGAGGTGGCTGGGGTTTAGTCTTCAGTGTCCGATCAGAAACTCTGAGTGTCGGTTCTCACCATTTATTCATTTAATTTATTGAAGCATTATTTGCATTAAAACAATTAAGGCATTATACATACGATAGAAGAGCAAAGTTATTATATACATTATATAAAATATTTAAAGTCACAAAACAAAGTTCATCATACTCAGTATTCATGACTCAGTGTAATGGAACAGTTTTCACAGTTTTTCTAAATGTAAGGAGCAGATTGACTTTGAATACAGTGAGCACATGTAGTTTGGACTTTATACATACTGGCTACAATTTATAAATGAGACGTACACTTTTGTGACTGTTAATGCAATTTGTTGTTCGTAGCTTGCTGAAATAAGTTGTTAATTATAAAATAGCAAATGCAAGTCCAGGGTGATTATTCACAATAACTAAAAAAAAGGAAAATATATGTGAGAAACAATATAAGCATTCCCCTCTGCCAGTCACGAAAGTGTCTTCTAAGGCAGCCTTTCTCAGCCGGGGTGCCACAGCACCCTGAGGTGCCATCTGGCTTCGTTAGGGGTGCCGTCAAAAAATTATATATTCTAACATTGAAATAAATAAAATGAATGAATTAAAATTGCAAAAAACGATAGTTACACTAATGCAGATCATCGCCGCCTCATGCATCGTCAAAATTTGTCTCACGGCCCCCTTTCCCATGTCACAACGTCACTGCCGGGGTCAGCATATGGTCAGCGTGAGTCTGTGTATATTTTATATGGGGGTGTCTTGAGAATTTGCTTACTTCTGAAGGGTGCCGTGACTGAAAAAAGATTGAGAAACGCTGTTCTAAGGTCAGCAGCTGTTTCACTGTTTAAAGCAGTAGCTGATAATCAGCTGCTGATATGTTTGAACACAGGAGGTTTCTCCCAGCCCTGTCATTATGCAGAAAAAAAAAGTTTACACAGTTGGCAGCAGTTCTTAACACTCAAATGCATGGTGTTGCCATATGGAAACAGTTAATTTATCTCATTTTCCTAATAGGAAGTAAACCTATATTTTCCTGTTTATTTGTGAAAAGGGAGACCTTCCCTTTGCTATAAAACACAATTGCTGGTAGCACTTCCCTTTTCAGCAGATGCTTGATGGTCTCAAGATTGTCACCTGAGGGCTGTTAAAACTGAAGTATTATTCAGTATTTAGACATAGTGTCATAATTTAGACAGTATATCCTAGTCCTTAGTCAACTATCTGTGGGAAATAAACATTTAATTTGTATCATTAAAATTAATTAAGATGTAATGACTTATTTGTTAAAAAAAATCCCTTATTTAAGCTTGAAGAAAAATGTTAAATTTTATTTAAATGTATAGGCAATAATTTATGCAGTAGAGGGTTAAAATCCAATTACTTGGCAAAATAAATAGAGGCATTACTTGTATCTTTACTTTTCTTTATATATTAGGGAACTCCAATTAGGGGTCACCACAGTGGATCTGTTCCGCATATTTGATTTGGCAGAGGTTTTACACTGGATGCTCTTCCTGACACAACCCTCCCCAATCTATCTGGGCTTGGGACTGGCACTAAGTATGCACTGGCTTATGCAACCCCAGTGGCTGGTTATTTTTTATCTAATCTGCATGTCTTTGAACTCTGGGGTACCTGAAGGAAACCCACGCAGACCATGCAAACTTCACACAAAAAGGTCCCCATCAGCCGTGAGGTTTGAACCCGGAACCTTCTTGCTGTGAGGAGACTGTGCTGCCCATATATGGTGTCTTGCAAAAGTATTCATCCCCCTTGGTGTTTGTCCTGTTTTGTCGCATTACAAACTGGAATTAAAATAGATTTTGGGGGGTTAGCACCATTTGCTTTACACAACATGCCTACCACTTTAAAGGTGCAAATTGTTTTTCATTGTAACACAAACAATAATTAAGATGAAAAAACAAATCTGGAGTGTGCATGGGTATTCCATGAATACCTTGTAGAGCCACCTTTTGCTGCAATTACAGCTGCAAGTCTCTTGGGGTATATCTCTATTAGTTTGGCACATCTAGCCACTGGGATTTTTCCCATTCTTCAATGCAAAACTGCTCCAAATCCTTCAAGTTAAATGGGTTGCTTTGGTGTACAGCAAGCTTAAAGTTATGCCACAGATTCTGAATTGGATTGAGGTCTGGGCTTTGACTGGGCCATTCCAAAACATTTAAATGTTTCCCTTTAAACCACTCCAGTGTAGCTTTAGCAGTATATTTAGGGTCATTGTCCTGCTGGAATGTGAACCTTCATCCCAGTCTCAAACCTCTGGCCAACTCAATCAGGTTTTCCTCCAGAATTGCCCTGTATTTAGTGCCATCCATCTTTCCTTCAGTCCTGACCAGCTTTTCTGTCCCTGGAGATGAAAAACATCCCCACAGCATAATGCTGCCACCACCAGTGGCGTGCACAGATAGACACGAGGTGGTGCTCAAGCACCTGCCCCTCTGCCCTCTGTCCAAAAAAGTGCCCTTTTGAATTTTTTTTTTTTTACAGTTTACTGAGGCCAATATCGACATGATCTTTTAGAAAAGCCGTGGCATTAAAAGCGTGTGTGAAAATAATGTCCCGATGTGTGCCCCCTCTGCACACACACCGGACCTCTGTCTCTCTTGCTCTGTCACGTGAACAAGCGTGCAGTGCATTCAATGTGAGGTTGCAGCAGCATAGCGTCCTGGAAGCCATGGCCTTGTCGTAGCGCAGACAACACATCGGGCAGTCAGTCAGCTCTTCCCCTGCCCCACCAGCCAGGTAACACATGAATCGAGTGAAAATGTATTGTTTGCCCTCTAAGCCCAAGCTGTAATTATTTTGTCGTGAAGTAGCCCATCGCATACAGAAACAACTGCACAAAAGTATTATATTTTTTGCTAGACCATTTTCAGATTTAGGAAAACAAAATTTTTTTTTTCTATTTTGTTCAACAAGAGATTCCTGGCAAAGTCAAAAAGCCTTGATGTAATAAATTAACATTAAGTGGTTGTTTTACACCTTTAAAAACTAAAATGGGTCAGTGGTGACCCAAACACAATAGGAGGGTTAAATCTCAGATTTTTTTAATAAGGTGTTCCACATGCGCAAAAAAGTGCCCTTTTTTCCCCCCAGAGCACTTGCCCCCCAAAATGTCTGTGCACGCCACTGGTCACCACCATGCTTCACTGTAGGAATGGTGTTTTCAGGGTGATGGGAAGTGTTTGGTTTGCACCAGACATGGCATTTCTCATGAAGGCCAAAAAGTTAAATTTTTTGTCTCATCTAATCAGAGAATCTTCTTCCATGTGTTTGGGGAGTCTGCCACATGCTGGTGGGCAAACTCCAAATGTGTTTTCTGAAGCAATGGCTTTTTTTCTGGCCACTCTTCCATAAGGCCCCAGTCTGTGGAGTGTATGGCTTAAAGTGGTGCTATGGACAGATACGCCCATCACTACTGAGTATCTTTACAGCTGCTTCACTGTTATCTTTGGTGTCTTTGGTGCATCTCTGAATGATGCCGTCCTTGCCCAGTCTCTGTGTTTTGGTGGACAGCCTTCTCTTGTCAGGTTTCTAGTGGTGCCATATTCTTTCCATTTTGCTATAATTGATTTAATGGTTCTCTCGGGATATTCAAAGTTTGGGATGGTGGTGTTTTTGTTTTTTTTTAAACCAAAACCTGGGGTGGGTTTCCCAAAAGCCTCTTAACACTAAGAGCATCATAACTAGGAGAGAGAGAGAGAGAGAGAGAGAGAGAGAGTGTGTGTTCATTGTGCTGCTTGCTCTACCATTTACAGTGGTGCTTGAAAGTTTGTGAACCCTTTAGAATTTCCTGTATTTCTGCATAAATATGACCTAAAACATCATCAGATTTTCACACAAGTCCTAAAAGTAGATAAAGAGAACCCAGTTAAACAAATGAGACAAAAATATTATACTTGGTCATTTATTTATTGAGGAAAATGATCCAATATTACAGAGCTGTGAGTGGCAAAAGTATGTGAACCTGTAGGATTAGCAGTTAATTTGAAGGTGAAATTAGAGTCAGGTGTTTTCAATCAATGGGATGACAATCAGGTGTGAGTGGGCACCCTGTTTTATTTAAAGAACAGGGATCTATCAAAGTCTGATCTTCACAACACATGTTTGTGGAAGTGTATTATGGCACGAACAAAGGAGATTTCTGAGGACCTCAGAAAAAGCATTGTTGATGCTCATCAGGCTGGAAAAGGTTACAAAACCATTTCTAAAGAGTTTGGACTCCACCAATCCACAGTCAGACAGGTTGTGTACAAATGGAGGAAATTCAAGACCATTGTTACCCTCCCCAGGAGTGGTCGACCAACAAAGATCACTCCAAGAGCAAGGTGTGTAATAGTTGGCGAGTTCACAAAGGACCCCAGGGTAACTTCTAAGCAACTGAAGGCCTCTCTCACATTGGCTAATATTAATGTTTATGAGTCCACCATCAGGAGAACACTGAACAACAATGGTGTGCATGGCAGGGTTGCAAGGAGAAAGCCACTGCTCTCCAAAAAGAACATTGCTGCTCATCTGCAGTTTGCGAAAGATCACAGGGACAAGCCAGAAGGCTATTGGAAAAATGTTTTGTGGACAGATGAGAGCAAAATAGAAACTTTTGGTTTAAATGAGAAGCGTTATGTTTGGAGAAAGGAAAACACGGCATTCCAGCATAAAAACCTTATCCCATCTGTGAAACATGGTGGTGGTAATATCATGGTTTGGGCCTGTTTTGCTGCATCTGGGCCAGGATGGCTTACCATCATTGATGGAACTATGAATTCTGAATTATACCAGCGAATTCTAAAGGAAAATGTCAGGACATCTGTCCATGAACTGAATCTCAAGAGAAGGTGGGTCATACAGCAAGACAACAAACTGAAGCACACAAGTCGTTCTACCAAAGAATGGTTAAAGAAGAATAAAGTTAATGTTTTGGAATGGCCAAGTCAAAGTCCTGACCTTAATCCAATCGAAATGTTGTGGAAGGACCTGAAGCAAGCAGTTCATGTGAGGAAACCCATCAACATCCCAGAGTTGAAGCTGTTTGGTATGGAGGAATGGGCTAAAATTCCTCCAAGCTGGTATGCAGGACTGATCAACAGTTACCGCAAATGTTTAGTTGCAGTTATTGCTGCACAAGGGGGTCACATCAGATACTGAAAGAAAAGGTTCACATACTTTTGCCACTCACAGATATGTAATATTGGATCATTTTCCTCAATAAATAAATGACCAAGTATAATATTTTTGTCTCATTTGTTTAACTGGGTTATTTTTATCTACTTTTTGGACTTGTGTGAAAATCTGATGATGTTTTAGATCATATTTATGCAGAAATATAGACAATTCTAAAGGGTTCACAAACTTTCAAGCACCACTGTATATTTGTATTATATTGATAATACAGGGGTTTGATTATATATGGACCGATATTCATGTGTATTAACAATTTGTTATTTTTGGATCCAGATTGCAATCAAACTTTACATTTTTCCATCTACTATCAATAGAAACCACTCACCAACTTACAGTGAAAACTGACTGTAATGGTTCGGTGTTGGTGGGTGGAGCACAGAGGACGGCAGGACAGAGATAAGGTTTGACAGACTGTTTTATTTCTACACTTCTCAGCATAACAATCGATGTGTACTTTGCAGACACACACTCTCAGCGTCTGGGTCAGGAAGAGCTCCCCTCTGCTCTCGCTCTCCCTCCTTATATAGGGTGTGGTCACTGGGAAGACACACACAAACACAGGTTAATTGCTCTCAGGTGTAGTGATTCTGCCACTTACCTTCCCTGACTCCGCCCTCCTGTCACAGACCGGCGCTTGACCACGCCCCCGCTGCCATATATCCCCACCGCCCAACTCAGGCCAGGCGGCCGTCAGGCCTGCAGCTGACTCCCCCCCCCTTGACGGGAGAGGAAGTCCGCCACGACCATCTGCGCCCCCGGCCTGTGGACCACCTTGAAATTAAAGGGTTGGAGCGCCAGATACCAACGGGTGATCCGCGCATTGGCATCTTTCATGCGGTGAAGCCACTGGAGGGGCGCATGGTCCGAACAGAGGGTGAAAGGGCGCCCCAGCAGGTAGTACCGGAGGGCAAGAACCGCCCACTTAATGGCCAGACACTCTTTCTCTATGGTGCTGTAGCGCCCCTCACGCACCGACAGCTTTCTGCTGATATACAGGAGAGGGCGGTCCTCCCCCTCCACCTCCTGGGACAAAACCGCCCCCAGCCCTCTGTCCGACGCATCGGTCTTCAACATAAAGGGGAGAGAAAAGTCAGGGGAGTGTAGAAGTGGCCCCCCACACAGTGCAGCCTTTACCCCAGAAAAAGCCCGCTGGCATTGCTCCGTCCACTGGACCGGATCTGGTGCCCCCTTTTTAGTGAGATCAGTCAGCAGGCTGGTGACGTCCGAATAATTAGGTATAAACCTACGATAATAGCCAGCCAGCCCCAGGAACTGTCTCACCCCCTTTTTGGTCTTGGGCCTCAGGCAGGCCGCAATTGCTGCGGTCTTGTTAATTTGGGGACCCACCTGCCCGTTGCCCAAGTGGAAGCCCAGATACCGTACTTCCACCTACCCAATCGCACACTTCTTTGGGTTGGCTGTGAGACCCACTCGCCTCAGCGACCTAAGGACGGCCCTTAGGTGTTCAAGGTGCCTCGGCCACTCATTACTATATATGATGATGTCGTCGAGATAGGCGGCCGCATAGGTGGCGTGGGGGCGGAGGACCCTGTCCATCAGCCGCTGAAACGTAGCGGGCACCCCAAACAGCCCAAACGGAAGTGTGACGAATTGGTGTAAACCAAACGGTGTGGAAAAGGCCGTTTTTTCTCGGGATAGTGGAGTCAAGGGGATCTGCCAATATCCCTTCGTCAAATCCAGTGTCGAATAAAAGTGAGCCGTGCCTAGTCGATCGAGCAGCTCGTCAATACGAGGCATTGGGTATGCGTCGAATTTAGACACTGCGTTGACTTTTCTATAGTCCACACAGAACCGGACCGACCCGTCGGCCTTGGGTACCAAGACCACTGGGGCTGCTCCAGTCACTGTGGGACTCCTCGATGATGCCCATTTCGAGCATGGTCTCAAGTTCTTCCCGAACCACCTTTTTTTTGTGTTCGGGTAGCCTGTAAGGGCGGCTACACACTACCACCCCCGGGGGCGTCTCGATGTGGTGCTCTATGAGGTTAGTGTGACCGGGCAGGGGCGAGAACACATCTGAAAACTCGGTCTGCAACTGGGCGACCTCCGTGAGTTGGGTCGGGGAGAGGTGGTCTCCACAGGGGACCGGAGAGGTACGTGATGCCAATGCCCCTTTTTGAACCTCCGGCCCCAGCTCCGCCTTCTCCTGAACCACCGACACCAACGCCACGGGGACCTCCTCCTTCCAGAGTTTAAGGAGATTGAGGTGGTAAATTTGTAGCGCCCCACCCCTGTCCGTTCGCCTCACCTCGTAGTCGACGTCCCCGACTCGCCGTGTGACCTCAAAGGGCCCTTGCCACTTGGCGATCAATTTGGAGCTCGAAGTGGGCAACAGTACGAGTACTTTATCTCCCTGGGTGAACTCCCTAAGGCACGTACCCTTGTTGTACAGGCGGGCTTGCCGTTCCTGGGCCTGCCACAAATTCTCCTGGGTTAGGTGGGTGAGCGTGTGGAGTTTTGCGTGCAGGTCCATAACGTATTGAATTTCATTCTTGCTTTGTGAAGGTCCCTCCTCCCAATTTTCCCGCAGCACGTCTAGGATGCCGCGCAGCTTATGCCCATATAATAATTCGAAAGGGGAGAACCCCGTGGAGGCTTGGGGAACCTCTCGCACTGAGAACAACAAGGGCTCGAGCCACTGATCCCAATTACGTGCGTCCTCACTTACGAATTTTTTAATGATATTTTTGAGGGTGCGGTTGAACCGTTCTACTAAACCATCCGTTTGTGGGTGATACACGCTGGTGTGGATCGGCTTAATCCAGGGGCGTCACTAGACCCAAGACCATACTGGGGCACAAAAGGGGCACAGGAAATGTATGCGAGCGCGCGAAGCGCGCGAGCTAAAAATTTTGCACTATATTTATATTTATATTTATATTTTTTATATAATATATATTACATTTTATGTAATATATATTATATTTTATGTAATATATATTTATATATTGATATTTATATTTAGAAACGGCCTGCTTAAAACTAGTCACTAGAGCTGTAAAACTCAAAATGATTACGAGGACACTGAATCCAGGTCAATCATTTAATAATAACAGTATGAATATTTGCAACATTTGTGATAATAGCAATGTAATACTTATACTGTTGGTAATATTGTAAAAGAACATATTAACATACAATACAACACCGCCGAGTTTTTAAACTCAACCAAGAGTACTTAATGGCCAACAGTATTCACACTTGATACCTTTTAAATCACCAAACATATCTTTGTAAGCACACGCATTTTCAGCATTGAACATCTCTAAACACAATCCAAAAGCCTCTAAAAGCACCACTGTGTGTGTGTGTGTGTGTGTGTGTGTGTGTGTGTGTGTGTGTGTGTGTGTGTTACAAAAATGACAGTGGAATTACTGTCTACTAACCTGTAAACAGTTGAAAAACACGGAGAGATGGTTTCCCCTGCTCTGAATTTCATTGCATCTGAGGGCTGCTGGAGTCTGCGGTCCCCATAGCAACCAAGATGTTACTCATGTCACGCGCACACTTTTTTCACATTGCTTAGTGTGCGCGAGGCCAGCCAAAACTACCAATGTAAAAGCATTGTAGATGGTCTTCTTCGCGCATCGGTTAGCCTACCCCACGTTATGAATTAATTAAATTGCAGCTATTCCCAAGTTTAAAATTCAGAGCGTTTCGTCACTGGATTTTTTTTACTGGGGCACTACAGATCTATACTGGGGCACGTGCCCCAGTAAAATACCCCTGGCGACGCCGATGGCTTAATCCCCAATAACCCATACAGTTCGCGCAGTGTCCGTGACATAAATGTAGTGCCTTGATCAGTCAGAATCTCTTTCGGGATTCCGACTCGGGAGATGACGCGGAAGAGTGCCTCTGCAATACTGCGTGCTGAGATATTGCACAGAGGCACGGCTTCCGGGTATCGCGTTGCATAGTCCACCAGAACTAATATAAAGCGGTACCCTCGTGCTGACCGATCTAATGGCCCGACGAGATCCATCCCAATTCTCTCAAATGGGGTCTCGATCAAAGGAAGAGGGCGCAAAGGCGCTTTTGGAATGGCCACTGGATTTACTAACTGGCATTTGCGGCATGCCGTACACCACCTACGAACATCGCCGTGAATCCCCGGCCAATAGAATCGGGCCATTATTCGGGCTAGTGTCTTATCCTGCCCTAAGTGTCCAGCCATGGGATTAAAGTGAGCCGCCTGGAATACCAATTCCTGGTGGCTCTTTGGAATCAAAAGCTGCGTGACTCGCTGTTTAGTTTGAGTGTCCTGCGTCACTCGGTATAATCTATCCTTCATAATCGCGAAGTAGGGGAAGGACGGGGTGGTGTTCAGCTGGAGCGTTTGACTATCGATTACTCTCACTTGGTCAAACGCATGTCGCAGAGTCTCATCTCACGATTGTTCTAATGGGAAATCTGCGAGATATTCCCCAATAGAGAGAGGAGGAGCCGGCGGCTCCTCACTCTGACTCAGAGATGATGTAGATGGCTCTGTGACAGCTGCTCCCGCCAAAGCGACACCAGGACCTCCCCCTGTCAAATGGCAGGACCCACTCTTTACTAGGCATGTCATTAAACCCCAAAATCCCGGCCAATCAGTCCCCAAAATTAAAGAGTGGGTAAGGCAAGTATTAACCGCCGCCTTCACTATAAATTTTTCCCCTCTGAAAAAAATGTGGACCGACACCAATGGGTACCTGTGAACATCCCCGTGCACACACAACACCTTCACTCCCTGTGCTCCCCCCAATGCCTCATTTTGAACCAGGCTTTGGTGAATTGAGGTCTGGTTACAACCAGAATCCACCAACGCCTGATATGTATCCCCTTGGATACTCACCGGTATGCGATACGCTCCGGCCCGATCGAGGGCGGCCTCTGGCGCGTTGGGGATCCGAACCACCGCGCCCACTTCCATCGCCGTGCACTGCTGTTGAAGGTGGCCCGGCTCCCCGTAGCGCCAGCAAACCGGCCCGGGCTTTCCCTCTGCACCGGTGATCTGGGGCTCACTCACCTGAGGTGGGGGAGAGACAGACACAGAAGGGAGAAACGGGAGGGCACCGCGGGTGCGGCAGGCCGGCTGGGGTGGTGCCAGCCCCCGCCTCCGCGGTGGGGGAATGGGGCGAGGATGGGACACAGGAGGAGGGGGAGAGAGAGAGAGAGAAGGGGAGAGAAGAGAAGATGTTATCTGCTGTCCTGCCGCCGGAACAGCCGCCAAATGGTCCTCCGCCAGCTCGATTGCCTGATCCAGTGACGCCGGGCGGTGGCACTGGACCCACTCCACGGTTCCTGCTGGCAAGTGCGCGACGAACTGCTCCAGCACCACCTGATCGACGATCTCTTCGGCGTCGCGGTTGTTGGCCCTCAGCCACCACCAGCAGGCGTCCCGGAATTGCTGGCCAAACGCGAACGGCCGGCCAACTTCCTCCAAGCGCAACGCACGGAAGCGCTGGCGCTGCTGTTCTGGGGTGTGCCCCACGCGCTGGAGGATGGCCCGGCGGAGGTCCGCGTAGGCCAGCCGGCGGTTGGTGGGGAGCTGTAGCGTGGCCAGCTGTGCCTCTCCCGTTAGCAGGGGGAGGAGGCGCGCCGCGCGCTGCTCCATTGGCCACCCCGAGGCTTCAGCGACTTGCTCGAAGAGCGTGATGAACGCCTCGGGGTCGTCCTGCGGGCCCATCTTGGTGACAGTGAGGGGAGACGGGCCCGCGGTAGGAGCGCTGGTGGACCCCGCCAACGCGAGGAGGTGCCGGAACGCCTCTCGATCTTCTTGTTGAGCCAACACCAGGGCCTCGAACCGCTGTTCTTGTTCCTTTCAGAGGGTGAGTGGCGCCTGGTGCTGGCTTTGCTGGGCCGTGGCGAGGGTGTGGACCAGTTCAGCGAACGGGGAGGACTCCATGGGGCTGTTAGGCTACTGTGCTCCAGATCCCGGGTTTCGGCACCACTGTAACGGTTCGGTGTTGGTGGGTGGAGCACAGAGGATGGCAGGACAGAGATACGGTTTGACAGACTGTTTTATTTCTACACTTCTCAGCATAACAATCAATGTGTACTTTGCAGACACACACTCTCAGTGTCTGGGTCAGGAAGAGCTCCCCTCCGCTCTCGCTCTCCCTCCTTATATAGGGCGCTGTCACTGGGAAGACACACACAAACACAGGTTAATTGATCTCAGGTGTAGTGATTCTGCCACTTACCTTCCCTGACTCCGCCCTCCTGTCACAGACCGGCGCTTGACCATGCCCCCGCTGCCACACCAACCAATACAGACCCTATTACTGTTTTCTGGATCCTGGATCCAGAAGATACAGATCACTTCCAAAAGTTAAGCTGTTCTAAGCTGGGTTAGGACAAAGCTACACACCAAATTTTGCCAAAATCCTTCCATTACTTTTTCAGTAATCTTGAGAACAAAAAATTGATCTGGATCCAAAATGTGGATCCTCATCTGGCTCAACATCAAAATCAAATCACTTGAACATAGTATAATACTAAAGCTGTACAACAAATTTCATCAACATCCATTCACTACTTTTTGAATTATGTTGGGAACAGGCAAAAAAAAATCTTGCATGCATGCATACATTCCACACCAATATCTGGATTTGCATCAAAATCTAATCCATTATTCCTTGGCCCTTGGCCCAACTTTCCTCAAAATTTCATGACACTCCATTCACTACTTTTTGAGTTATGTTGGGAACAGGCAAACAAACTGAGGTGAAAAGATAACCTACGCCAACTTTGTTGGCTGCATCTCCAGCCACTGAGATGCACAAGCCCATGCATTCTTCACGCCAGTCCCAAGCCTGGATAAAGCCTGGTGAGGGTTGCGTCAGGAAGGGCATCCAGCATAAAACTCATAACAAATCAGTGATGCAGATGATGAAGAAGAGGACTTTCACATTGGATGGTCAAGGCCCAGATTAACAACAGCTGCCACTGGAACTGTTTCCCAGCAGGGTACCAGTGGAAACTATGCTCCTGGTGGGAAAAGGAGGAGAGAGGTGGAAGGCGAATTCGGAAGAAAAGTGAGAATAGAAATGTCATGCTCCGCCCCGGACATCCACTCCAGAGATTACGGATCTCCCACGCCAGCGTCGATCCAGATCCGGGACTGGAATTCCATCTCACCTGAACTCACTTCCTGGTTTTCGCCGCTGCATATATAAACACCGTTCTCAAACTCTGACTTTGCCAGAATGTCTTGTTTGCTTCTCTAGCAGTTTCTGTGCCTCTCTTGCTCCTCATGGCTTTTCTCTCCAGCAACTTTTTCTTGTACATGGTTTTTGCACTAAGGGTTATTTCTGGTTCATGGTTTCTTGCACTGAGGGTCTTTTCTTGTTCATGTTTTTTTGCACTAGCATTTTTGTCTTTGTCTGTCTGTTTTTGTCAAGTTGTTTGTCTCATTTTGTCTGGACTATTTTGCCATTTTGTTTTTTTTTTGTCCTGTTTATTTACCTTTTTGCCACACCCTTTCTTCCCTGAATTAAATCATATTATTTATTGGATTACTGTCTGTGTTCTGTTCTTGAATCCTAACTTCACCACACCATCAGTCCTAACAGTATGTTCTGGCCAACATGGATCCAGCAGAACTCACCGATCTGAGAATGGCCATCCAGCAGCAAGGGACTCTCCTCGGGACCCACCAACAAGCCCTACAACAAATTACCCAGAACCTCGCCACCCTGTCCAACTCACTCAACCTTCTCACCATGCAGATGCAGCACTGTCAAGCCATGCCTACCCCTGCCCAGCCGTCTCCTACTTCAGCTCCTGCCACCGCCTTTCTCCACGAACAGAGACTTCCAGTGCCTCAGCCCTACAATGGAGAACCAGGTACTTGCAGGTTGTTTTTGTCTCAGTGTTTGTTGATCCTAGAGCTGCAACCTCTGGCCTTCCCCACAGAACGCTCCCAGGTAGCATATACAATAACGCTCCTCACTGGCAAGGCCAGAGAGTGGGGAACAGCGGTCTGGGATGCCAATGCACCCTTTTGTTCCAGTTTCAAGGATTTCTCTGAGGAGATGAGGTGAACTTTTGACTGCTCTCTGTCTGGCCGGGAGGTGGCCAGAGAGCTCATGGAGCTGCGGCAGGGGTCCCGGTCTACCTCGGATTATGCCCTCGAGTTCCGGACATTGGCGGCTTCGTGTGGTTGGAACGAGAGTGCCCAGATCGATGCGTTCCTGCACAGCTTGTCCGACGCCATCAAGGACAAATTGGTATTGCGGGAACTGCTGTCAGACCTCTCCAGCCTCATGGACCTCGCCAACCGCATCGACGCTCGGATCCAGCAATGGAGGAGAAAGAAGAACTGCCCCAGCTTCACCTCCTCTCCACCTCCCGCCGCATCCATTGAACCCATGCAGGTAGACCGGGTTCGGGTGTCAGCGGAGGAATGACATTGCCGGTGGAGTACGGGGGCCTGCTTCTAATGCAGTCAGCTGGGACACATCTGCCGAACCTGCCCACTAAAAGGATGAGCCCATCAGTGCATCAAGGGGCCCTGGTGGGCAACACTCGGAACCAGTCCCCCACTAATAGTCCGTTACTTCCTGTCATCATTATCTGTGACAACCAGCATCACCACCTCCAGGCCCTCGTCGACTCAGGGGCGGACAGGAACCTGATCTGCTCTGCCACCGCCAAGCGTCTGGGAATCCTGCTACTTGCTCTCGACGTCCCTCTCACTGTCCTGACACTCAATGGCACAGGCTTGACCAACATCACCCACCTTACCACCCCGCTCACCCTAAGGATTTCCGGTAACCACTCAGAAACCATCCAGCTTCACATCATGAACAACCCCCATGTATCCATCGTCCTAGGATTACCATGGTCAATGCAGCACAACCCCCACCTTAACTGGACTGACAACACCATCCTAGGCTGGAGCCAGTCCTGCCTAGCTTCCTGTCTGAACTCCGCCCTGCCTCCCGCCAAACCACTGCAGCCTTCAGCCAGTGAGTTCCCCGACCTCTCTCTCACGTGCTTTTGGAATATTTGGATCTCAGACTCATTTTCAGCAAAACCCGAGCAGTGTCCCTCCCTCCTCACAGACCCTACGACTGTGGAATCGACCTCCTACCTAGGACAACGCCACCCAAAGGATGACTCTACTCTCTCTCTCCCATCGAAAGGCAAGCTATGGAGAAGTACATCTCTGAATCTTTGGCAGCTGGGATCATCCACCCTTCCTCCTCCCCAGCAGGGGTGGGATTTTTCTTCGTGGAAAAGGACAAGTAACTCCACCCCTGCATTGACTATCAGGGTCTCAACGCCATCACGGTCAAGAACCGCTACCCACTACCGTTCATGACCATGGCCTTTGAACTACTTCAGGGAGCCAAGGTATTTACCAAGCTAGATCTATGCAATGCATACCATCTCCTCAGGATCAGAGAGGGGGACGAGTGGAAGATGGCCTTTAACACCACCAATGGTCACTATGAGTACCTCATGGTCCCTTTCGGCCTGACCAACGCGCCCGCAGTCTTCCAGGCACTCGTTAACAACGTCTTAAGGGACTTCCTAAACATCTTTGTTTTCGTGTACCTGGATGACATCCTGATCTTCTTCCACTCCCTGGAGGAACATCGGGGTCACATCCGGCAGGTCCTCTAGCGCCTGCTAGAGAACAAGTTGTTTGTCAATGCGGAAAAGAGCAAATTTCACCAGAACTCTGTCTCATTTCTGGGATTCATCATCTCCCTGGCAAGGATCCAGATGGACCTCCAAGCTTGAGGCAGTTGCGGATTGGCCCACCCTATCCTCGCGACGAGAGCTCCAGCGTTTCCTGGGGTTCGTCAATTTCTACAGGCACTTCATCTGTGACTTCAGCATGGTGACTGGACCTCTCATGGCGTTGACCTCAATCAGGACCCCGTTCAAGTGGGGGGAGGAAGCAGAGAAAGCCTTCTTCATACTCAAGCGCAGGTTCACCACAGCACCCATTCTCACCATACCTGATCCGGCCAAACAGTTCATTGTGGAGGTCGACGCTTCCGAGTTGGGGGTCGGAGCTGTCCTCTCCCAGAGGGCCAGTGATGATAAGGTCCGCCCCTGCTCTTTCTTCTCTCGCTGTCTGTCCCCTGCCGAACAAAACTACAACATTGGTGACAAAGTGCTGTTGGCTGTCAAGCTCGCCTTGGAAGAGTGGAAGCACTGGCTCGAGGGGTCGGATCTCCCCTTCCTTGTCTGGACTGACCACAAGAATTTAGAATACCTTAAGTCTGCCAAACGTCTCAATTCACGACAAGCCCGATGGTCTCTTTTCTTCTCCCACTTCCGTTTCACACTCTCCTACCACCCAGGCTCCAAGAACGGCAAACCCGATGCTCTGTCCAGGATATTCTCTTCCTGCCAGGAGGACTCTAGAATGCCTTAAACCATCCTCCCTCCACACTGTCTGGTGGGAGCTGCCCTACTTGAGGTAGAGACGGTAGTGCAGAAGGCCCTGGAGCAGGACCCTGGAGAGGGTAACTCAAGCAACACACCACTAAACCATCTGTTTGTTCCCTGTTCTGTGCAAACCTGGGTGCTGCAGTGGGGTCATGGCTCCAAGTTGGCTTGTCACCCGGGTTCTGCTCGAACGCTGGCACTTATCCAACAATGCTTCTGTTGGCCATCCATCAAGGAAGACGTCCAGGAGTTCGTGGCAGCCTGCGACACATGTGCCCAGAACAAGACAGCCAATCGAACCCCTGCCAGCTTGCTAAGGCCCCTCCCGACCCCTTATTGACCCTGGTCTCACATCGCCCTGGACTTTGTCACAGGACTCCCCAACTCAGGTGGCAACACATGCATCCTCACAGTTATCGACCATTTCTCCAAGACAGTCCATTTCATCCCTCTGCCCAAGCTTCCCACTGCTAAAGAAACCGCCGAATTACTTATCCTCCATATTTTCCGCATACACGGACTCCCCACTGACATTGTCTCCGACCGGGGTCCTCAGTTCACTGCACAGTTCTGGAGGGCCTTCTGCAAACCCATTGGGGCCTCCTGTAGTCTCTCCTCAGGTTTCCATCCCCAAACCAATGGCCAGGTGGAAAGGGCAAATCAAGATTTGGAGGTGGCATTCAGGTGTATGGCTTCCAGAGATGCTGGTTCTTGGAGTAAGTACTTACCTTGGGTCGAATATGCTCATAACACTCTTCCTTCATCTGCCTAAAATCAGCAACAATAATCCCAGTGCTGAAGAAGTCTCCCGTCACCAGCCTGAATGATTACCGTCCTGTGGCCCTCACCCCGGTAATCATGAAGTGCTTCGAGAGACTAGTTCTTCAGCACAGCAAGGGCCACCTCCCCCCAGACTTCGACCCCTACCAGTTTGCATATCATACGAACAGATCCACAGAGGACGCTATCGCCGTAGCTCTCCACTCTGTGCTGAACCACCTGTAGCAGCAGCAGAGCTACGTCTGCATACTCTTTGTGGATTACAGTTCAGCTTTCAACACCATAATCCTGGACATTCTTATCAGTAAACTGGACACCCTTGGCCTCCCCCCTCTCACATGTGCCTGGATAAAGGACTTTCTTACCAACCGGCCCCAGGCTGTGAGACTTGGCCCCCACTTCTCCTCCACCCACACATTGAGCACTGGCTCTCCACAGGGCTGTGTGCTGAGCCCCCTCCTGTACTGCCTCTATACCCACGACGGTAGTTCGACCCACAACAACAACCTTATTGTCAAGTTTGCTGCCGACACCACAGTGGTCGGACTCATCTCAAAGGGAGACGAGGCAGCCTACAGAGAGGAGGTCCTGAAGTTGGCAGCCTGCTGTTCAGAGAATAACCTCGCTCTGAACACCAAGAAAACCAAAGAGCTTATCGTTGACTTCAGGAAGCACAGCACTGACCTCGGCCCCCTTTACATAAACGAGTATGTGGAGAGGATCCACACCTTCCAGTTTCTCGGCGTCCTCATCTCCACCGACATCTCCTGGTCAGAGAACATTACAGCAGTCATTAAGAAGGCTCAGCAATGGCTACACTTCCTGAGAGTCCTCAGGAAGCACAACCTGAACTCCAACCTGCTGCTGACCTTCTACCGCTCATCCATCGAGAGCCTGCTGACGTACTGTATCACAGTATGGTACGGCAGCAGCACTGCTGCAGACAGGGAGAGGCTCCAGAGAGTAGTAAAGGCAGCACAGAAGATCAGCTGCCCTCTCCCCTCCCTGATGGACATTTACATCTCCCGCTGCCTTAGCAGAGCTAAGAACATTATCAAGGACAGCTCCCACCCTGGCTTTGATCTGTTTGACCTGTTGCCCTCAGGGAGGCGCTACAGGTGCATCAGGACAAAAACAAATAGATCCAAAAACAGCTTCTTTCCAAAAGCCATAACCACCCTGAACTCGAATATGCTCTGACTTTATAGTCTATACCCTGTGCAATACTTCATAATGTGCAATACTTTATTTTATAATGTGACTCTCTTCATGCAATAATTTATAATGTGCAATACTTTTTATAATATGACTCTCTCTGTGCAATACTTTATAATGTGCAATACCTCACTCCATAATGTGAAACACAACACATACGCCTCAGGACTGTGCACCTTACAACCTCACCTTTTTTGTCCCTTCTTCTCTACACGCTGTTTGCACTGTTATTGGAGTTGCTTTTAATCTCATTGTACATGGGTATAGTGACAATAAAGGCATTCTATTCTATTCTAATCGGGAATCAACTTCCCTCTCCCCCCCCCCCCCAAAAAAAAAGGAAGTTTGAGTAATTATTCATGCATAATTTATGTATTGAAAGTCTTTTCTACTTTTTTTGCTCTAGTAATACCAGGGATGGATCCAGCTCAAGAATCTGACAGATGCATATTTGCAGAAATATTTTCACCAATTTTACTAGATCACTATGAATTCGTCTCATCTCATCTCATTATCTCTAGCCGCTTTATCCTTCTACAGGGTCGCAGGCAAGCTGGAGCCTATCCCAGCTGACTACGGGCGAAAGGCGGGGTACACCCTGGACAAGTCGCCAGGTCATCACAGGGCTGACACATAGACACAGACAACCATTCACACTCACATTCACACCTACGGTCAATTTAGAGTCACCAGTTAACGTAACCTGCATGTCTTTGGACTGTGGGGGAAACCGGAGCACCCGGAGGAAACCCACGCAGACACGGGGAGAACATGCAAACTCCACACAGAAAGGCCCTCGCCGGCCCTGGGGCTTGAACCCAGGACCTTCTTGCTGTGAGGTGACGGCGCTAACCACTACACCACCGTGCCGCCCATGAATTTGTTTTTAAGATATGTTAATATACGTTAGACGGCACAGTGGTGTAGTGGTCAGTGCTGTCACCTCACAGAAAGAAGGTTCTGGGTTCGAGTCCTGCGATTGACGGGGTCCTTTCTGTGTGGAGTTTGCATGTTCTCCCCGTGTCTGCATGGGTTTCCTCTGGGTGCTCCGGTTTCCCCCACAGTCCAAAGACATGCCAGTTAGGCTAATTGGTGGCTCTAAATTGTCCATAGGTGTGAAATGTGAATGGTTGAGAGGAGAAAAACGCTATAATAATCCAGTAGAAGGCAATGGGAAACCATGACTGTAATGTTCCTTAGAGACTTTGATGGCTGAAGCTGTCAGAGCGGCCACATTACTGTAGTGATCTGCCAAAATGGATGGAATATACATTATCAAGTCAACACACCGTGTACAACGATGCTTCATTTATTAATATCATACTGTTTAGCAATGTTTTTGTATTGCACACACATCACATTTTAATAACAATGTAACAAGTTCATATGAGTTAAAGTTTTCTCTTAGAAAAACAAAAACCTGACAAACTGGATTAGAGCTGGTGACAAACATGAGTGTTTTTACCACAGACATAAGAATCGACAAAAGGCTTGGTACAATTACTTCATTATTCTACAATATCCACCAGGAAGATATGTACACATAAATTGTCAGGTCATGCTATTCTTTGTGTGTAACCATGTGGCAAACAATGTGACGTAAGCACCCGTTGCCATGTTGGATGATATACAAATCCAGAATGCAAGGACATATATAAATCAGTAGCACATTTTATTAACATTTTGCTATAATTATTCTTGTTCTTATATTAACTCAATAAATCTTTACATTTCAAACAATGATCTTTGACAAAGAATACAAACAGTCTAAAAGCATGCAATAAAAACATCACTTAGTACTATTTTATGCTCATTCTATTTCCTTTTCATAGACAAAGTAAAATCACTAATCAAAAGGAACAATTGATGGAGATAAATTACACAAGGGACAGCATACTTTGGCAATCTTATCAAGTTAAATCAGTTTCCAATATATATTTTTTTAAGTTCCACCAATTCACAAGTCATATCACTGTTGCACTGCTCCATTTGAGAGATTTGTAACCCAGTGAGTTCCGTCTGACAACCAATTTCAATGTGCATCTCTGCTGGGAGGGTTTCAGGCACAATTTCATTTGACTCTGGTACATCTGTAAACAAAAAGTGCAAAAGCAAAACAAAGTTACTTGGTTACTGGAATGGCATTGCTAATATCTCAACTGGCAAAGTTAACCCACATTGTTCTTCTTGTGTATCCAAACTCGCTAAGGTTTGCACTGTTTTTCTAATCTGGCTTTCTTGGCAGATTTTCCATTTATTTTGTTGCTTCTTGATACTGCAAATGAGTTTTCATCTTGATCTTATGTCCTAATTTGAGTGTTGGTGCCTACAAAGTCCGCCCAGCCCCCCACCTTGGACAATCAGACCACTTGGCTTTTGTTTTTAACACCTTATCAACCTTTCATCAGCCAAACAAAGAGCCAGGTCAGGACAGTTCAGATCTGGTCTGAGGAGACTGAGGCAGCCCTGCAAGACTGTTTTGAGGACACAAGGTGGGAGATCTTTGATCAGGAAGAGACAGAACAATATGCTTCCATAGTAATGGACTACATCAGGTTCTGTGTTGAGACCCCTCCCTCCCTGATCAGCTGAACACCTTCTTCCCCCGATTTGACAGCAACACTACCAACATGAATGAGCCATCCCCCAGTATCCCTCACCCACAGTCAATGTCCTTCACACACCTCCAGCCCCCCTCGGAAAGAGAGTCATCCAATGGTATTGCAACAGTACCAGGTTAAGCAGGCCCTGCTCAACATCAATTGCAGGAAGGCGACTGGTCCAGATGGGGTCCCAGGACGTGCTCTGAAAGCATGTGCACACCAACTGGCAGCTGTCTTCACTGACTTATTCAACAAGTCACTGAAGGAGGGCATAGTTCCCTCCTGCTTTAAAGCTGCAACCATCATCCCCATCCCAAAGTGCTCAGCAGTCACATGCTTGAACGACTATCGGCCTGTTGCACTAACACCGATAATCATGAAATGCTTTGAAAGACTGGTGATGAACTACATTAAAGCCTCTGTCCCTGCTGACCTGGACCAGTACCAGTTTGCCTACAAAACCAACAGATGCACTGAGGACACCATCTCCCTCATGCTCCACACTGTACTGACTCACCTGGAGAACCCTGACACCTATGTACGTGAGGATGCTGTTCGTTGACTTCAGCTCGGCCATCAACAATGTCAATCTGAGCAAGCTGGTCAACAAGCTGTTGTCTCTGGGCCTGGACCACCACCTCTGTAGCTGGATTAAGGACTTCCTCTCCAACAGACCACAGCATGTGAGAATTGGAGATCTCATCCACCACCATCTTAAACACTAGCACCCCCCAAGGCAGTGTTCTTAGTCCACTCCTTTACTCACTCTTCACACAGGACTGTTCTCCCATTCATAACTCAAACCAAATATACAAGTTTGCAGATGACACAGCTGTGATGGGGTTGATAACCAACAGTGATGAGGCAGCCTACAGAGAGGAAGTTCAGGCCCTCACATCTTGGTGTCAGAACAATGACTTGCTCCTCAACACCAACAAAACAAAGGAGCTTGTCATTGACTTCAGAAAACAACTGGAGAAAACAAATGCCAGCCTGGTGATCTCTGGAGAGGAGGTGGAACAGGTGGGGAGCTTCAAGTACCTCAGTGTTCACCTCTTATGCTGCTTTTCCACTACCAACGCGGCTGAGTTGGGCTGAGCCATGCCGTGCTGAGTCGGGCTGAGCGGGGCTGTTGGAGTTGCATTTCGACTACAACCGCGCTGAACCGTGCTGGCTGGAAGTGGGTGGACACATTGGGTGGAGTTAGCGAAAGTGGGTGGACGTCACGTGATGTCGTTAAGCAGCGCAAACAGTGACATCAGTGAGCTTTTAAGCGGTAGTCTCACGACCTGAATAGTAAACAATAAACATGGAGGACATGGAGTCGTTAGTGTTGCTGGTCTTGGTGCTGTGGCTTGTTGTCACCGACAACGCGGACAGATACTGGCAAGAGCGTATAGATGAGGCGAGGCGCATAAGGCTTCAGAAATTCTCGTAATTCGTAATTCTTCTCCTTCCGGGTTTGCGGTGTTTACAGATCCCAGCGCGCTCGCGGGGCGTGTGTGGGCATGTGAGGACACTCCTCCTCACCAATCAGTGCACAGGGGAGTGTCTGCTCACGCCCCCAGCCTCAGTCGGCTCGCTTTGGCTCGCTTCAGCCCCACTCCAAAACGGTGCGAGTTTTAGGGGCTAAGCAGGGCTGAAGCGAGCTGAGTCGTGCTGGTTTTTGGTAGTCGAAACGCGAGCCGTGTCGGGCTGAAATGAGCTGAAGCGAGCTGAAGCGAGCTGAAAAAGGGTAGTGGAAAAGGGCCATTAGAGGACCTGACATGGGGAGTGAACACCAGAGAGGTGGTGAAGAAGGCCCACCAGAGACTCTTCTTCCTGTGATCCCTGAGGAAAACTGGGCTCTCACAGAAGCTCCTCACCAACTTCTACCAGTGCACCATACAAAGTGTTCTGAGCTATGAATGCATAGTGTGGTTCTCCAGCTGCACCTCAGAGGAGAGGAAAGATCTGCAGCAGATCATCATGACTGCATCTAAAATCATTGGTACCCCTCTCCAGTCCCTGGAACAGATCTACTCTGCCAGGCTGGGAAACAGAGCCACAAAGATTTAGGACTGATTGCATTCACCCTGGACAATGTCTTTTTGACACCCTTCCCTCTGGAAGGCTTAGGGTCATAGTCACAAACAGCAAGACCCCAAAATAGCTTCCCCAGGGCTGTAAAAGCTCTGCTGGAGGCCTGATCCAGACTTGGACTCACACTCTACACTTTACTGTGTTTGGCTACATTAAACAATTACATACAATTTATACTACTGCTTATATGCCATTATGCTACTTTTAAAAGAGGTGTGTGTGATTTTTAATATGTAAAGCTAACATACTTCTACCATTTTGGACGGCTACTCTAATTTCTGTTTCATTGTCCTCTCTTTCATGGCAAGTAAAAGAATGTTATTACCACCTAATGTGCATCAGTTAGGCTTATTCAGTTATCCTAAGTTATGTTCAAACTTCAAGCAGTAGTGGCCCAAACCAGTCAGTCTTTTACTCATATGTCTCAGACTTTTTATTTTTATTTTTTTTAAACATAACACCACAAATCACATGGACTGATCTTTTCAATTTGGATTTTGGCTACTTTTATATGTGGTCCCAAATCAGATACAGGTATGAGATGGAGATTTTCGATAGATAGATAGATAGATAGATAGATAGATAGATAGATAGATAGATAGACAGACAGACAGACAGACAGACAGACAGACAGACAGACAGACTCTATCTATGTGACCTCAGTCTGAACAGTGGTTTGCACTGTTACCTCACAACAAGAAGGTTCTGTGTTTGAGCCCAGCGACCGATGGGGGCTTTTCTGTGTGGAGTTTGTGTATTCTCCCTGTGTCTTTGTCAGCTTCCTCCAGGTGCTCTGCTTGCCCCCCACAATCCAAAGATATGCAGTTTACTGGCTACTCTAAATTGCCCATAGGTGTGAATGTGTGTAAGAATGGGTGACAGGAGACAACCTCTACAATAATCCAGTAGAAGGCAACGGGAAGCCACGACTGTAATGTTCCCTAGAAACTCTGATAGAAGTCATGATGGCCACATCATGTCACTGATATGGTGACGTACCAGAGAGAGAGATCAACATTCTTCACAGTTCTGCAAGTTTTGTGGTATGGCACTGACCGATTTAGTTAAAAGTAGCCTTTGACATCCTGAAATTTTGGTTGAAATCTGTTTGTGATGCCATTCATGTCACAATCCCACCACTCCTGGCTCTGACTCTGTATCCACACACACACTGCCATACAAAAGTAGCAGCTGTTACTCCACAAAAAGCCATCATTAAAAATTTGGATCTTTTTCTCCCCATTCTCATTTCTTCACAAATTCGCTCACTTCCACGACACCAACTTGTAAACAAAACCATAAACCTGCTGTGTGTGATCTCAGTAGATCGGCTGAGAATACCTACAAACATGGATACCTTGAACTACAATTCCCAAGTCTCACATAGCCCTTTTCCACCAAATCAGTTCTAGGGCTGGTTCGGGGCCAGTGCTTAGTTTGGAACCGGGTTTTCTGTTTCCACTGACAAAGAACTGGCTCTGGGGCCAGAAAAACCGGTTCCAGGGTAGCACCAGCTCTTTGCTGGGCTAGAAGAAAGAACCGCTTATGTCAGTGGGGGGGGTGGAGTTGTTAATACCAACAACAATAGCAAGACCGCGAAAGGTCGCCATTTTTAAGCAACGAGATATCATGGATGCAGTAAAGCAGCAGTGTTTTGTGGAGGAGACAACCTGTCTCCTAGCGATATGGTCTACAGATGAAGTCCAGGCGAAACTGGAGGGTGCTACGCGGACCAAGCCCGTATTACACCAAATACAAAAAGAGATGGCTGCGGCAGGGTACGAACGTACTCTCGAGCAGATCAGCAACAAATTAAAGAAGCTGAAGAAAGACTACAGGGACCAAAAAAAGGACCTTGGTCAAAGCGGCAACGGGCAGCCGAGGAAGAACCCCCACTTCGATATTCTGGACTCGGTCCTCGGCGATAGACCGGCAAATAACGCCACCGGAGCCTTAAATTCAGCAACAGCGATGGTGGACGACACTGCCGCAATCAGAGCCTGGTAAGTTTCTTTTCAAACATTTTCGCCTTGCATAAAGTTTTTTAGTGAGTGACCGTTATGAGTTACTTCAGTTAATGTTTGTTTGTATAATGTTATAATGAAATCTGACGCATAGTTTCATTCACTAGTTCATTTTTGTAACTGTGAACTTAGTTCAAAAATTTTCATTATAAACTATGAATTGAACTAGCTCACTTTAAAATTTGTGAACTGAACTTTGAAATAGTTAATGTAGAAAGTGAACTTTCCCAACACTGGCTGTTTTTATGTGGTTTATAGAATTGTCCACCATCGGGGACGAGGACCTGATGTCTCCACTCCAATGCAGCTCTCCTGCATCATCCAGCAGCTCAGGACAATCGCAGCAGACCAGACCTAGTAAGTTGTTGTGCTGAGTATCCAGTAGTCTGTCTCACCAGATACTATGCAAACATGGATATATACCTAATAGTGTGACTTTATAATATAAATACATGCTGTAATAAGTGACCAGTCATTCATATAAAATCCCCTACCAACCGTAAACAGTTAACTAATGCTCTTATTGCTGAGCTGACATGTTTCTTATATTGTATTGCTGAACCTGTGTTAATCTGCTTATGACTTAATAAAAACTTTTAAACTCATTATTCTGTTCTTGTACACAGCTAAGAGGAAGCGAGACAGCAACACTGAGCTCCTGGACTACCTCGAGCGGGCTGACAAGAGGTTCCTGCAGCACAGCAAGGAAATGAATGATGCCTTGCTGCACAAGCTGGAGGTAGACAACAGTGCGTTCCTCAGTATAATGGGGCGCATGGTGTCTGTAATGGAGGCGCAAGCCAGAAAATAATCACACCACGTTTCTTGTTTTGCACCTTTGCACTGTTCAAGTCACTTTATGTTGTTTCTACGCACTATGTAAATAAATGTTTTTTCTAAAGAGACATGTCTGCTTGTATATGTTTTCACTAGTGATGTAAAATTATTTTAACTGTGTAATAAGTACAAGTAAAGCTGGTTAGAGCTTGTGAAAACAAGTAATGAAAGAACAACAAGCTACCTTTTATAACACAGATGTTGTCAGTCACTTTATTTACAAATAGATGACTCATTTCTATGAACTTATTGAACTGAACAATTAAACAACATTGACATGAAGTAAATAGCAAAATAACCAAACAAATTACTTGTTCCCTCTGTTAAAGTAGGCCATTAAAGCGGCTCTGATGTCAGCCCCTTCTTGACTGCCATGTTCAGGTAATGCCTGAAGAGGAGGCTGGATGTTGGCATGTCTGTCTTAGTGCTCCTCAGTGAAATTGTCGCCATGTTCCTCACAGATGTTATGAAGGACACAGCAGGTCAGCGCCATTTTCTTGCACAGTTCCTGCTTGCAGTAATTTCTTTTTAGTAGGCACCTCCACCGTCCGTTCAATCTCCCAAATGCCATTTCCACAACCGATCGTGCACTGCTGAGTCTGTAATTGTAGGTGCGTTGCTCAGGGGTTAATCTGCCAGTGTCAGAAAAGGATTTCATCAGCCAGTTCTGCATGGGGTAGGCTGGATCACCTATCAGGCAATGTCCAACCTTACAGCCAGAGATGGTCACTTTGCTTTGACCTAGAAATTCCCTGTCACTTAGGCCTTCCCACAAATGTGACTGTTTTTGGACTCTTGCGTCATGCACACTCCCTGGAAAGCCAACACATACATCCCAGCAAAGACCTCTGCCATCTACAACTGCTTGCAGAACAACCGAATGCCATCCCTTCCGGTTGTAGTAGTCTCGGGGATACTCTTCTGGTGCTATAATGGGAATGTGGCTTCCATCTATTGCACCAACACACCGTGGCACTCTCCAACGAGAGAGCAGCCATTTCCGCTAACCTCTCAGCATCAGGGCATGTAATGTGGGCAGGGAGCAGCACCTTGATGACTGTGTTACAGAAATCCTGAACGCAATTAAAGACTGTGCTCACGCCTACTCCAAAAAGATGGCTGATGGTCCTGTATTCACCACCAGTGGCCAGCTTCCAGATGGCAATAGCCACCCGCTTCTGGTTTGGGACACACAAACGGTAATTTGTGTTCCTTCTCCCCAAGACATGCCTCACCCAACTGCAGATATACTTAAACGACTCTCGGGACACATGGAGATTCTGCATGAACTGGTGAAAGGTGAAATCAGGAACAATTGTGTCCCACCAGTAGCGAGATCTTGGGTGTGCCCAGACAACATGTGATCTCTGCCTTGCCATCAGTCGCATGATTACCTGTAAAGAGAAAAATGTATAGGTAAATAAACATGTGTGGAGAGTCATCAATACTCAAACAAATATTCATCATGGTACTTAACCCTTGTGACTCTTTTTCCCCTTAGATTAGAGTGGGATGTGTATTGAGAAATAAATGTGCATGTGTGAGTGTTGGAAACATAAGTGTTACATTTACTTGTGGAGTTAATGTACAGCACATTTGCCATACTTTATATTCTACTGACCTTATATTTCTATATATATGAATAGTCAAAATAATAAAGAAAATGTAACAACTGACAAGCCAAAAATATCCTTAGTGAGGCATAAGGGTTAAAGAAACGAGGTTAAACATAAATCATTCACTTGTATTTCCATGCAATTTGTTTACATTCACTTCAGTAAGTTAAGTTCATTACAGAGCTAAGCATCCTCATATCTACCACTGTGGTAGATATGAGCGGCAACTTAAAAATCGCCAGTAATATGATTGTGAATTTGTGATGATTCCAGCAGGGACATAACACCGGCTAACGTTAGCTCATAACAAAGGCTAACGTAACCATCTCACATTCAGTGTAAGTAGGAGTCAAAACGTTATTAGGTTATTACCTGTCTCCTAGAACGTAATCGCCGTCCACTCAAAACCTGTCGATCAACACAAACATATTGGATCTGATCCCAATGAAGCAC
This sequence comes from Neoarius graeffei, assembly GCF_027579695.1. NCBI lineage: Eukaryota > Metazoa > Chordata > Actinopteri > Siluriformes > Ariidae > Neoarius > Neoarius graeffei. Next base: position 43,538,757 of record NC_083576.1, read on the forward strand.
CGTAAAGCCAGAAGCAGCAGCTGTACAAACGCGAAGTCATCCATTATTAGTGTGCTTGCAAAGCGAGCACACTATTGTTCTCCGTCCATTTATTATTAATGTGCTTGTAAAGCGAGCACACTATTGTTCTCCGTCTGTTTATTATTATTATTATTCTTTTTCACCCACTTTTTTGAGCCGCTACTCCTCTTGGGCCATTCGAGTTAGAGACGCCGTTCCACTTCTTACTTGTCTGGCCTGTAGTGCAAATGTGTGCTTGTATACAGCTTTTTGATATGCCTTGTCGTTCTCCCATAATTCACATTTTTCGAAAACAATTTTCCCCATTGAAATGAATGGGCGCTTGACGCAAAAAAAAGATTTTTCCTTCAGGAGGCCAAACCGTAAGGTGTAAAGTCATGATATGTGGTACACTGATAGAGGAGTGGACCCTGATTGATTTCATCAAGTTTTATGTTGGTACGTCTCACGATCTAGCGCCACCAACTGATCACATCACAAGTGTGAAAGCCCAAAGACATCTGCCCCCCTGCAGGAAAATATCATTTAAAAATAGGCCTACACTATACCATCTTTGCACACAATACAATAATGAAATCAAATTGAAGGCTGAGCAGTTAAAATAAAAGAGGAAAATGATCAGGGAGTAAAGGCTAAGGAAAAAAGATAAGTTTTTAGACAGTAAGTGAAATATTTCTAGCCATGAGCCTATTTGTGCTAATTTTGATATGGCTTACAGCTAAAGAAAATCCCAAATTCAGCATCTCACAAAATTAGAATATTGTAATTTAACCAGGTATTAGGCTACTTTTGGCAGTATGGCAGGTGCCAAGTCCTGCTGGATGAATGAAATCAGCATCTCCATAAAGTTTGTCAGCATCTCCATAAAGCATAATTCTTCCTACTTTGCCCTAACATTAGGCTTAGGTTATACATAGTGTGTGGAAATAAACAGGAAATAGCCAATAAAGTGATTTGAAACTTATTTCTTTGTTAATAATTTGGAAAATTGGGAAATTATTCGCTTTTATAGGTGAAAAATCTTCTGAGCGCCCTTGATGATCCAAGAAAAGCAGCAGAATTTCACAACACCATCTGCGCCTTTTATGAGTGTTGCATTTCATACTTGAAGGAATGGGGAGCTCCGTTTAAGGAGATAGAGGTCCTCTCCTGGACTCTCCTCAACACTGTCCCTCAATGGGATGAGGTTGAATCGTTCCTCCAGTACACGTCGTCAAGATTGCATCAATGTCACATTGACAAGACCCAGCTGTTTGATGAGATGTCATCTGTGCGGCTATATACCACTGAGAAGGTGGCTCAGTGGAGCGCCGATGGCAAGCCAACAGATGAGCGCTGGGTGGAGATGTTCACGCACTTCAAGAGTAGGGAGATTCCTTACAGCAATGTCAGCCAGCTTTGCCAGTTTGCCATGTGCCTACCTGGCACCAATGCTCCAGTTGAGCGAATATTTTCACTCATGAGCAACACCTGGACTGACAAGAGGAATTGCATGACCATGCCTACTCTCAAAGTCTTGCTCATTACCCGGGCCAATTTCGACGATACTTGCTCACAGTTTCACAGCAGGCTCTCGGGCAATAAAGCGCTACTGGAGCAAATTCACTCATCATGTAAATATATGCAATAAAATGGCATCTTCTTTAGGGTGGGTGGGTTGGGTGGCTGTGTTTCTGAAACATTTTTTGTTGTCTTTCATCTGTTTCATCTGTCTTTAATCTGTATCACAGATTGTCTTGACTTGTTTGATGCTGTTGTCAACTCAGGGTTCACGTTTTCAAAATAGTTAATAGCCTACACTGGTTAAGATTAAACAGAGGCATTTTGGGTAAAGGTTCGGAGGTAACAACGATTAGGCTCATGTGCTCGTTCCTGTTACAATGCATAGCCTATTGTTTAAAAAAAAAGTTCATTGCATAAAATGTTGATGTTAATATGCAAGCAATGCATTTTCTTGCCGTTTTCACAAGGGTGAAATAAATCAGTTGAAATTTAGGCTATTGGCCTATTCCCTATCATCACATCTGTTGTCTGATTTTCTTACTTTAACTGAATTGTGATAGAAGTACATGTAGATAACAAGAAAATACTTGATTATTCTCTGAAATGTTGATAAAAGTGAGCTTCTACAAAATGATAAAAGCACCTGTCTGAGCCACGGTTTGAGCCGGCGCATGTTTACATCAAAACGCGTGTGCGTACATGAGTATCACAGTCATGCGCAAAGTGTCCCGGTTTTAGACTCGGGAAATCTGGTCACCCTAACCAAAGGCTCAGTCTTTGCAAGCCAGGATAGGTTGTGTCTCACTCCTTTGTGCCAAAATTCCTGAGAATTGTTAGTCAATTCAAAAAGAACATTTTTCAACCTAAGATTTTATGCCTTTCAAAATCTACAATACATAATGTTGTGAAAAGATTCAGAGAATTTGGTGACATCTCAGTGCATAAAGGGCAAGGATTCACCGAACAGAAATGCAACCTGAAACTGTGTTATGCAAGGAGGAAGCCACTCATCAAGTCTATGCAGAAATGCTGCTGATTTCTCTGGGCCTGAACTCATCTCAGATGGACAGACAGTGGAAACGTGAGTCCACATTTCAGCTTGTTTTCAGAAATACCAGACATCAAGTTCTCAGTGCCAAAGGTGAACATGGCCATCCAGTTTATCAGAGAAAGGTGCAAAAGCCAGCATCTCTGATGGTATGGTGGTGCATCAGTGCTCACGACATGGGTGAGTTGCACGTGTATGAATGCACCATTGCTATATTGGGGCATATATTGGGATTTTAGTGAGACATTCATCAAGGCAACATGTATTCCTGGGAAGTCCATGCATATGTAACCATATGCTTTTCCCTTGGGCCGCTTTTCATCTTTCTTGATGGTTCCACCAGGTCCAGATTGAAAAATGAGATAAATATATATATATTTCAGCAGGACAATGCTAGGCTTCATTCTGCATGGGCTACATCAGTGTGGTTTCATAGACACAGTGTGTGTACTTGACTGGCCTGCTGCCAGTCCAGATCTGTCCCTTATTAAGAATGTATGAAACATCATGAAGAGGAGAATCAGACAACAGTGACCATGGACTGTTGAGCAGCTGAAGTCTTGTACCGAGCAAGAATGAACAAAAATAGGCCCTTTGCAGCCAGAGGGCACATGCTTGGATACCACATAGGAATCCCATACTGCTTTCCAGTAAGCTTTCCAGTAAGCAAAACCTTTGACAAAGGTCAAGCACATGTGGTCAAGAACAAAAGTTTCAGCAGTTTATAGTGCTTATTATCTTCCTTTTTCCAGAAGAATCGTCTGAAGAAAATAACAATGAAAATGATGATGGTCTAAACCATGTGCATCTATTATTAAGATAGTGAGGAGGGATACTGGTACAATGATTAAACCATCATGGGATATCCATATCCCATTATCTCTAGCTCCCCCCTTTGTCCCTATAATGACTTCTCATAAGGTGCAGCTTGTTGCTGTAATGTGGCTGTGTCTTCCAATGTGGTGATAGGTTCTATAGAAACCATTGGCAAAAAAAATAGCTGTTTGATACTTTGAGACCTGTCTTGCTGCCTTATCTGCTGCATCATTACCTTCAGTAACAAAATTATTCCCTTTATGTTCCTGGCATTTAGTGATTGTTAACTTAGCATCATCATGGCTGACATTAGCTCCAATATTTGGCCTAGGTGTTGAATTGGAGAACAATCTGTTTTCTTAAAACCGCTTTGTTTCCAGACTGCTCCAAAAAGGTGACACACACCATGAGCATACGCCGAATCGGTGTATATTTCTGCTGCTTTACCTTGTGCTAACTTACAGGCTTCTCTTAGAGCTTTCAACTCTGCTAACTCAGCAGAACAAGGTTGCTGACACTGTTCAGCTTTTATTACTGGAAAAAATACATCTTGTCTTTTTTCAGCTATGGCATAACCTGCATGATTACCCATGTGATCCGTAAAACAGGAACCATCAACAAAGTATGTAACATTGGGTAACTCTAATGGAACAGACTAAGTCTGGTCTTAACTGAGAAAAAGTCAAGGAAAAAAGTCACACGCTGGATCTTGTTTACACAAATATTCCCGGTGCATACTGGGCAGAGCCCCACCCCCACCTCAGCTACTCCGACCACATCTCTTATGCTAATTCTAGCATACAGACTGCTCGTCAGACACTCCAGACCAGTTCTAAGACAGGTGAAAACCTGGCCAGAAGGAGCCATCTCTGTTCTCCAGGACTGTTTTGAGAGAACTGACTGGGACACGTTTAGTGAGGCTGCAATCAATGGCAACTGCACTAACTTAGAAGAGTACACAGCATCAGTGACCAGCTACATCATCAAGTGCATTGATGATATTACTGTCTCTAAGACCATCACCACTTGCCCCAATCAGAAGCTGTGGATTATTGCAGAGGTGCATGCACTACGGAGGACCCGAGATGCTGCCTTCAAAGCAGGTGACAGAGTGGCCCTGAGAGCAGCAGTGTTGCCAACTCCTTAGTAAGGAAAGTCGCTATTGGCTGCCCTTAAAGTCACTAGAAGTCGCTAAATGACATCATCGCCTAATTTGCATAATCAACAATTTGCAAGTAATTGTAATGGACGCTGTAGGAGAGAGGAATAACGTCGTGGGAGAGACAAAAAGTGAGTAACAAACACCCTAAATATGTTTAGAACTGCAAATGAACTTTCTTCTTCTTTTTTTATTTTGATATTGAAATAGGCCATCACTTCTCAAAATAACTTAATGACTTTAGTCAATTTTTTTTATTTATATAGCGCCAAATCATAATACAATTATCTCAAGGCACTTTCCATGTTACATAAATCAATTTTGTCCTTGTAGCGGTTCGATAGGTGTGGGTGGAGCACAGAGGACGGCAGGACAGAGATCAGGTTCGTATATGCTTTTTATTGCCACACTTTTCAGCCTTAACAATGTTATTCACATAATAGAGACACAGACTGGCGTCTCGTCCGGCGATGAGCTTCCCTGCTCTCCGCTCTCCTTCCCTAAATAGGGCGTGGTCACTGGGAAGACACACATAAACACAGGTTAATTGCAGTCAGGTGTAGTGATTCTGCCACTTACCTTCCCTGACTCCGCCCTCCTGTCACAGACCGGCACTTGACCACGCCCCCGCTGCCACATACCCCCACCGCCCGACTCAGGCCGGGCAGCCGTCCGGCCCGCAGCCGACTCCCCCCCCCTTGACGGGAGATGAAGTCCGCCACGACCATCTGTGCCCCCGGCCTGTGGATCACCTTAAAATTGAAGGGTTGGAGTGCCAGATACCAACGGGTGATCCGCGCGTTGGCATCTTTCATGCAGTGGAGCCACTGGAGGGGTGCGTGGTCCGAACAGAGGGTGAAAGGGTGCCCCAGCAGGTAGTAACGGAGGGCGAGGACCGCCCACTTGATCGCCAGACACTCTTTCTCGATCGTGCTGTAGCGCCCCTCACGCACTGACAGCTTCCTGCTAATGTACAGAACGGGGCAGTCCTCCCCCTCCTGGGACAAAACCGCCCCCAGCCCTCTGTCCGACGCATCGGTCTGCAACACAAAGGGGAGAGAAAAGTCAGGGGAGTGTAAAAGTGGCCCCCCACACAGTGCAGCCTTCACCTCAGAAAAAGCCCGCTGACATTGCTCCGTCCACTGGACCGGATCTGGTGCCCCCTTTTTAGTGAGATCAGTCAGCGGGCTGGTGACGTCCGAATAATTAGCTATAAACCTACGGTAATAGCCAGCCAGCCCCAGGAACTGTCTCACCCCCTTTTTGTTCTTGGGCCTCGGGCAGGCCGCAATCGCTGCCGTCTTATTAATTTGGGGACGCACCTGCCCATTGCCCAAGTGGAAGCCCAGATACCGTATTTCCACCCGCCCAATCGCACACTTCTTTGGGTTGGCTGTGAGCCCCGCTCGTCTCAGCGACTTAAGGATGGCCCTCAGATGTCCGAGGTGCTTCTGCCAGTCATTAATATAGATGATGTCATCTAGATAGGCGGCCGCATAAGTGGCGTGAGGTTGGAGGACTCTGTCCATCAGCCGCTGAAACGTAGCGGGCGCCCCAAACAGCCCAAACGGAAGGGTGACGAATTGGTGTAAACCAAACGGTGTGAAAAAGGCCGTTTTTTCTCGGGATAGTGGAGTCAAGGGGATCTGCCAATATCCCTTCGTCAAATCCAGCGTCGAATAAAAGCGAGCAGTGCCAAGTCGATCGAGCAACTCATCAATACGAGGCATTGGGTACGCATCGAATTTAGACACCGCGTTGACTTTTCTATAGTCCACACAGAACCAGACCGACCCGTTGGCCTTGGGTACCAAGACCACCGGGCTGCTCCAGTCACTGTGGGACTCCTCGATGATGCCCATTTCGAGCATGGTCTCCAGTTCTTCCCGAACCACCTTTTTTTTGTGTTCGGGCAGCCTGTAAGGGCGACTATGCACTACTACCCGCGGGGGCGTCTCTGTGTGGTGCTCTATGAGGTTAGTGCGACAGGGCAGGGGCGAGAACACATCCGAAAACTCGGTCTGCAACTGGGCGACCTCCGTGAGTTGGGTCGGGGAGAGGTGGTCTCCACAGGGGACCGGAGAGGTGCGTGATGCCAATGCCCCTTTTTGAACCTCCGGCCCCAGCTCTGCCTTCTCCAGAACCACCGACACCAACGCCACGGGAACCTCCTCATTCCAGAGTTTAAGCAGGTTGAGGTGGTAAATTTGTAGTGCCCCACCCCTGTCCGTTCGCCTCACCTCATAGTTGACGTCCCCGACTCGCTGTGTGACCTCAAAGGGCCCTTGCCACTTGGCGATCAATTTGGAGCTCGAAGTGGGCAACAGTATGAGTACTTTATCTCCTGGTGTGAACTCCCTAAGGCGCGTACCCTTGTTGTACAGGCGGGCTTGGCATTCTTGGGCCTGCCGCAAATTCTCCTGTGTTAGGTGGGTGAGCGTGTGCAGTTTTGCGCGCAGGTCCATAACGTATTGAATTTCGTTCTTACTTAGTGAAGGTCCCTCCTCCCAATTTTCCCGCAGCACGTCTAGAATGCCGCGCGGCTTACGCCCATATAATAATTTGAACGGGGAGAACCCCGTGGAGGCTTGGGGGACCTCTCGCACTGAGAACAACAAGGGCTCAAGCCACTGATCCCAATTACGTGCGTCCTCACTTACGAATTTTTTAATGATATTTTTGAGGGTGCGATTGAACCGTTCCACTAAACCGTCCGTTTGTGGGTGATACACGCTGGTGCGGATCGGCTTAATCCCCAATAACCGGTGTTGGGCACGTTACTTTCAAAAAGTAATTAGTTATAGTTACTAGTTACTTTTCCCAAAAAGTAACTGAGTTAGTAACGGAGTTACTTTGTCATAAAAGTAACTAATTACCAGGGAAAGTAATTATTCCGTTACATTTTGTTCCCCCTCAAAAAAAAATCTAATTCAATTAGTGTAATCATAATAAAAGTGAATGTTAAATGTGTTTAATGACTGAAATGGACACTTAACAGAACCAATTAGTAACGTTATCTACACTATATTAATATTTTTGTGGGACAATGTGAGATAAGACATCTATCAAATGTACTAATATATTTTTGTAGTTATTAAAATTACGTTACTAATTACTGGCTACTGACGAGGACAAACGCTTTGTTCCTCGACATAATGTGCATTGCACGTAAACACTCTTGCCTTTTATTTCAAGTAATGGAAAGTAATGGCTGTATTTCCAATATGAAAACGCAGTGCTGGGCTGACCGCTCGCCATCGCTGGGTCTTCCGATTGAAAGAGCGCGCAGTCATGCAGTAGGCGTGGCCTACCTATGTATCCATGTTGTCCAAATCTACTCTGATTGGCTTACTGTGCCGTTGTCTTGTGTCTCCCCGCCCCACACGAAAGCAGAGTAAAGAAAGGCTGAACGAGCAGCGTGCCAGATGAGAACAACTTTAATAAAGTAACGCATAGCATTTTATTGTAAGTAACGGGAACGGCGTTATAACGATGTAAAAAGTAATTAGTTAGATTACTCTTTACTAAAAAAAGTAACGCCGTTAGTAGCGCCGTTTATTTCTAACGCCGTTATTCCCATCACTGCCAATAACCCATACAGTTCGCGCAGTGTCCGTGACATAAATGTGGTGCCTTGATCAGTCAGAATCTCTTTCGGGATTCCAACTCGGGAGATAACGCGGAAGAGTGCCTCCACAATACTGCGTGCTGAGATATTGCGCAGAGGCACTGCTTCCGGGTATTGCGTTGCATTGTCCACCAGGACTAATATAAAGCGGTACCCTCGTGCTGACCGATCTAATGGCTCGACGAGATCCATCCCAATTCTCTCAAATGGGGTCTCGATTAATGGGAGGGGGCACAAAGGCGCCTTTGGAATGGCCGCCGCATTTACTAACTGGCATTCGCGGCATGCTGTACACCACATACGAACATCGCCGCGAATCCCCGGCCAATAGAATCGGGCCATTATTCAGGCTAGTGTCTTATCCTGCCCTAGGTGTCCAGCCATGGGATTAAAATGAGCCGCCTGGAATACCAATTCCCGGCGGCTCTTTGGAATTAAAAGTTGTGTGATTCGCTCTTTAGTCTGAGTGTCCTGCGTCACTCGGTATAACCTATCCTTCATAATCGCGAAGTAGGGGAAGGATGGGGTGGCGTTCGGCTGGAGTGTTTGACCATTGATTACCCTCACTTGGTCAAACGCATGTCGCAGAGTCTCGTCTCGCGACTGCTCTAATGGGAAATCGGCGAGGTATTCCCCAAGAGAGAGAGGAGGGGCCGGCGGCTCCTCACTCTGACTCAGAGATGATGTAGACGGCTCTGCGACAGCTGCTCTCGCCAAAGCGACACCGGGACCTCCCCCCGTTAAATGGCAGGACCCACTCGACTAAGTGTGTCATCAAATCCCGAAATCCCGGCCAATCAGTCCCCAAAATTAAAGAGTGGGTAAGGCGAGGATTAACCGCCGCCTTCACTATAACTTTTTCCCCTCTGAAAAAAATGTGGACCGACACCAAAGGGTAGCTGTGAATGTCCCCGTGCACACACAACACCTTCACCCCCTGTGCTCCCCCCAATGCCTCGTTTTGCACCAGGCTTTGGCAAATTGAGGTCTGATTACAACCAGAATTCACCAACGCCTGTTATGTAGCCCCTTGGATACTCACCGGTACGCGATACGCTCGGGCCCGATCGAGGGCGGCCTCTGGCGTGTCTGGGATCCGAACCACCGCGCCCACTTCCATCGCCGTGCACTGCTGTTGCAGGTGGCCCGGCTCCCCGCAGCGCCAGCAAACCGGCCCGGGCTTCCTCTCTGCACCGGTGTTCTGGGGCTCACTCACCTGAGGGGGAGGGAGAGACAAACACAGAAGGGAGAAACGGGAGGGCACCACGGGTGCGGTGGGCCGGCTGGGGTGGTGCCGGCCCCCACCTCCGCGGTGGGGGAATGGGGCGAGGACGGGACACAGAAGGAGGGGGAGAGAGAGAGAGAGAGAGAGAAGACGCCGTCTGCTGTCCTGCCGCCGGAACAGCCGCCAAATGGTCCTCCGCCAGCTCGACTGCCTGATCCAGCGACGCCGGGCAGTGGCACTGGACCCACTCCGCGGTTCCTGCTGGTAAGCGAGCGATGAATTGTTCCTGCACCACCTGGTTGATAATCCCCTCGGCGTCGCAGTTGTCGGCCCTCAACCACCGCCAGCAGGCGTCCCGGAGCTGCTGGCCAAACGTGAACGGCCGGCCGACTTCCTCAAAGCGCGGAAGCGCTGGCGCTGTTGCTCTGGGGTGCGCTCCATGCGCTGGAGGACGGCCCGGCGGAGGTCCGCGTAGGCCAGCCGGCGGTTGGCGGGGAGTTGTAGCGTGGCCAGCTGTGCCTCTCCTGTTAGCAGGGGGAGGAGGCGCGCCGCGCGCTGCTCCATCAGCCACCCCGAGGCTTCTGCGACTTGTTCGAATAGCGTGATGAAAGCCTCGGGGTCGTCCTGCGGACCCATCTTGGTGACAGTGAGGGGAGACGGGCCCGCGGCCAGAGCGCTGGTGGACCCCGCTGACGCGAGGAGGTGCCGGAACGCCTCTCAGTCTTCCTGCTGGGCCAGCACCAGGGCCTCAAAACGTAGCTCTTGTTCCTTCCGGAGGATGACGAGCGCCTGGTGCTGGCTTTGCTGGGCCGTGGCGAGGGCGTGGACCAGGTCGGCGAATGGGGAGGACTCCATGGGGCTGATCGGCTGGTGCTCCACTCTGATTTTCCCGGGTTTCGGTACCACTGTAGCAGCTCGATAGGCGTGGGTGGAGCACAGAGGACGGCAGGACAGAGATCAGGTTCGTATATGCTTTTTAAAGCCACACTTTTCAGCCTTAAAAATGTTATTCGCATAATAGAGACACAGACTGGCGTCTCGTCCGGCGATGAGCTTCCCTGCTCTCCGCTCTCCTTCCCTAAATAGGGTGCGGTCACTGGGAAGACACACACAAACACAGGTTAATTGCAGTCAGGTGTAGTGATTCTGCCACTTACCTTCCCTGACTCCGCTCTCCTGTCACAGACCGGCGCTTGACCACGCCCCCGCTGCCACAGTCCTATATTGTTAAATGTTAGAATATCAAATAGAATCAAAAGACTGTTATGTAGGGTGGAATTGTTAGCTCTACATTCATCCCTCCTCCTTTATCCAGGCTTGGGACCGGCAAAGTGACCCAAAAGAGACACTCTGGTAGAGTTACTTAGTTGTTTTTTTTGGGGGGGGGGGGGTTCTTAAGTTTATGCTCCACTTAGGAGCCTACAAGTCATAACATAACATTTTAAATTTTTTTTCTATTTTAACATGACAACATTAACAATGGACCAAAAAGAGACAATAGAAAAAAAACTGTCAATGGCAATGTAAGTACAACCCCAATTCCAAAAAAGTTGGGACAAAGTACAAATTGTAAATAAAAACGGAATGCAATGATTTACAAAGCTCAAAAACTGATATTGTATTCACAATAGAACATAGACAACATATCAAATGTCAAAAGTGAGACATTTTGAAATTTCATGCCAAATATTGGCTCATTTGAAATTTCATGACAGCAACACATCTCAAAAAAGTTGGGACAGGGGCAATAAGAGGCTGGAAAAGTTAAAGGTACAAAAAAGGAACAGCTGGAGGACCAAATTGCAACTCATTAGATCAACTGGCAATAGGTCATTAACATGACTGGGTATAAAAAGAGCATCTTGGAGTGGCAGCGGCTCTCGGAAGTAAAGATGGGAAGAGGATCACCAATCCCCCTAATTCTGCGCCGACAAATAGTGGAGCAATATCAGAAAGGAGTTCGACAGTGTAAAATTGCAAAGAGTTTGAACATATCATCATCTACAGTGCATAATATCATCAAAAGATTTAGAGAATCTGGAAGAATCTCTGTGCGTAAGGGTCAAGGCCGGAAAGCCATACTGGGTGCCCGTGATCTTCGGGCCCTTAGACGGCACTGCATCACATACAGGCATGCTTCTGTATTGGAAATCACAAAATGGGCTCAGGAATATTTCCAGAGAACATTATCTGTGAACACAATTCACCGTGCCATCCGCCGTTGCCAGCTAAAACTCTATAGTTCAAAGAAGAAGACGTATCTAAACATGATCCAGAAGCACAGATGTCTTCTCTGGGCCAAGGCTCATTTAAAATGGACTGTGGCAAAGTGGAAAACTGTTCTGTGGTCAGACGAATCAAAATTTGAAGTTCTTTATGGAAATCAGGGACACCGTGTCATTCGGACTAAAGAGGAGAAGGACGACCCAAGTTGTTATCAGCGCTCAGTTCAGAAGCCTGCATCTCTGATGGTATGGGGTTGCATTAGTGCGTGTGGCATGGGCAGCTTACACATCTGGAAAGACACCATCAATGCTGAAAGGTATATCCAGGTTCTAGAGCAACATATGCTCCCATCCAGACGACATCTCTTTCAGGGAAGACCTTGCGTTTTCCAACATGACAATGCCAAACCACATACTGCATCAATTACAGCATCACGGCTGCGTAGAAGAAGGGTCCGGGTACTGAACTGGCCAGCCTGCAGTCCAGATCTTTCACCCATAGAAAACATTTGGCGCATCATAAAACGGAAGATACGACAAAAAAGACCTAATACAGTTGAGCAACTAGAATCCTACATTAGACAAGAATGGGTTAACATTCCTATCCCTAAACTTGAGCAACTTGTCTCCTCAGTCCCCAGACGTTTACAGACTGTTGTAAAGAGAAAAGGGGATGTCTCACAGTGGTAAACATGGCCTTGTCCCAACTTTTTTGAGATGTGTTGTTGTCATGAAATTTAAAATCACCTAATTTTTCTCTTTAAATGATACATTTTCTCAGTTTAAACATTTGATATGTCATCTATGTTCTATTTTGAATAAAATATGGAATTTTGAAACTTCCACATCATTGCATTCCATTTTTATTTACAATTTGTACTTTGTCCCAACTTTTTTGGAATCGGGGTTGTAAATGATGCTAACTAGTCTGGCCCTAATTCACATTCATTGGTTTTTTTTTCAGACCCTCCCTCCACACACACAAGCTGTGCTGGCTCACAGAAAGAGTAGGTCATCCTCATTATGGTCAAGGCTTCCTATGGCAGATTCAGCAACTGAGGAAGCTGACTTAAATGAGTAAGCAGCTGATGTGCCAAAGAGCTGCAAAACATCATCAGGCAGCTTGTGCTCATAGCAAGCCTCACCAGACAGCTTCAGACCAAATAAGACATACAGGATGGAGTTAAAGGTCTGCAAGGACATCCGATTTCTAAGTTTGCTTTTTACCATACTCATCTGGCTGAATAATCTCTCGACTTCAGCATTCAAGTGTGGCAAAGACAACACAGACACAGCAGCCATGGCAAGTTCCTGAAAAGGGTTGATATCAGCTGCATCCCTGAACTTCCAAATCTTACTCCAGAAGCCCACTGTGTTTTTTGTTTCATTCCACTTACTAAGATGGATGACACGCCATTGCTGGACAATCTTGTCTATCTGTGCAGGAGAGTAGCCAAGGAGCTTGGCTATTTTTTCTATTTCTTCCAGGCTCTTATTGTGCTTCAGAGTTTCCTCTACATTGAAAACTGACATGTACTGCAATGCTTCGATGTTGTCCAGCAGTCTCACCCTCAACTCATTAGTGAGGGAGATGGTGAAGGCTACACACCACTTTCAGACATTGTCCTTCTCCTCAGGCACAAGATGGAGCTCAGCTGCCTTTGATTCAAAAAGGTAACCAAGGTACAGTTTGGGACTAATGTATCCATCAATTGGCTCTTTGAGTACATCAATATTTGCCAGTGGATTCAGCACCCTGTTACTCACAGACTTTATCAGGCTAACCAAGCTGTCAAGAAGTTTAAGAGGATCTACCTGCTCTCCCTCAAAAGCCTTGATGGTCAACTGTACCTCACCCAGCACTGACTTCAAAAAAGTCAGATACAAGATGTTTTGAGGATCATTGTACATGGAATATAAAACCTCAGCCATGTCGCAGTGTTCACTGGACTTGGTGACTGCGAAATGCAGTTTAAGTGCCTCCCACTGGTCCAAAATGCGTGAAACTGCTGGTTCAATGGAGAGCCAATGTGTAGCACACACCTTGGTTATTTGTAAGGGTTTCTCCCCACAGTTGATGGTCTCTGTGGCAGCGGGGGCGTGGTCAAGCGCCGGTCTGTGACAGGAGGGCGGAGTCGGGGAAGGTAAGTGGCAGAATCGCTACACCTGAGGGTAATTAACCTGTGTTTTGTGTGTGTTTTCCCCAGTAAACCGCGCCCTACTTAAGGAGGGAGAGGGAGAGCGGAGGGGAGCTTCCCCAGAGGAGACTACAGTGTGTGTGCGTGCGTGTCTCTGACTGTTGGGTTACTTTGTCCGACTGAAAAGTACGGCAATAAAGCCTTCTGTTAACCTTGATCTCTGTCCTGCCGTCCTCTGTGCTCCACCCACACGTTATTCACGCTACAGTGGTGCCGAAACCCGGGAGGTGGAGCATCAGTCCTGCAGCCCCATGGAATCCTCCCCGTTCACGGACCTGGTCCACGTCCTCGCCACGGCTCAGCAGAGCCAGCACCAGGCAGTCGTCATGCTCCGGAAGGAGCAGGAGCGCCGCTTCGAAGTCCTGGTGCTGGCTCAGCAGGAAGATCGAGAGGCATTCCGGCGTCTCCTCGTGTCGGCGGGGTCCACCAGCGCCCCGGCCGCGGGCCCGTCTCCCCTCACCTTAACCAAGATGGGCCCGCAGGACGACCCCGAGGCTTTCATCACGTTGTTCGAGCAGGTTGCCGAAGCCTCGGGGTGGCCGATGGAGCAGCGCGCGGCGCGCCTCCTCCCCCTCCTGACGGGAGAGGCGCAGCTGGCCGCACTACAGCTCCCCGCCGACCGCCAGCTGGCCTACGCTGACCTTCGCCGGGCTGTCCTCCAGCGCGTGGGGTGCACGCCGGAGCAGCAGCGCCAGCGCTTCCACGCGCTGCGGATGGAGGAAATCGGCAGCCTGTTCGCGTTTGGCCAGCAGCTCTGAGACGCCTGCTGGCGGTGGCTGAGGGCCGAAGATCGCGACGCCGAGGGAATCATCGACCAGGTGGCGCTGGAACAGTTCATCGCCCGCTTACCAGCCGGAACCGCGGAGTGGGTCCAGTGCCACCGCCCGGCGTCGCTGGATCAGGCCGTAGAACTGGCGGAGGATCATCTGGCGGCTGTTCCGGCGTCAGGACAACCAATGACATCATCTTCTCTCTCCTCTTCTCTCTCTCTTTCTCCCCCCCCCAGTGTCCCGTCCTCGCCCCATTCCCCCACCACGGAGGCGGGGGCCGGCTCCACCCCAGCCGGCCCGCCGCACCCGTGGTGCCCTCCCGTTTCTCCCTTCTGTGTCTGTCTCTCCCCCCCCTCAGGTGAGTGAGCCTCAGAAGACAGCTGCAGAGGGAAGGCCCGGGCCGGTTTGCTGGCGCTGCGGGGAACCGGGCCACCTGCAGCAACAGTGTGCAGCGATGGAGGTGGGGGTGGTGGTGCGGATCCCCGACGCGCCAGAAGCTGCCCTCGATCGGGCCGGAGCGTATCGCATACCGGTAAGTGTACAAGGGGCTACATATCAGGCGTTGGTGGATTCAGGCTGCAATCAGACCTCGATCCGCCAAAGCCTGGTGCAAGACGAGGCATTGGGGGGAGCACAAGGGGTGAAGGTGTTGTGTGTGCACGGGGATATTCACAGCTACCCGTTGGTGTCGGTCCACATACATTTCAGAGGGGAAAAAAATCGATAGTGAAGGCGGCGGTTAATCCTCGCCTTACCCACTCTTTGATCTTGGGGACTGATTGGCTGGGATTTCGGGGTTTGATGGCACGCCTAGTAAAGAGTGGGTCCTGCTGGTTGACAGGGGAGGGTCCCGGTGTCGCTTTGGCTGGAGCTGCGGTCGCAGAGCCGTCTACGTCATCTCCGCGACAGAGTGAGGAGCCCCCGGCCCCTCCTCTTTCTATTGGGGAATCCCTCACAGATTTCCCACTGGAACAATCGCGAGACGAGACTCTGCGACACGCGTTTGACCAAGTGAGAGTAATCGATGGTCAAACGCTCCAGCCGAACGCCACCCCGTCCTTCCCCTATTTTTCCATTTTGAAGGATAGGTTATACCGAGTGACGCAGGACACTCAGATGAAAGAGCGAGTCACCCAGTTGTTAATTCCAAAGAGCCGCCGGGAATTGGTATTCCAGGCAGCTCACTTTAATCCCATGGCTGGACACCTCGGGCAGGATAAGACACTCGCCCGGATAATGGCCTGATTCTATTGGCCGGGGATTCGCGGCGACGTCCGTAAGTGGTGTACGGTGTGCCGCGAATGCCAGTTAGTAAATCCAGCGGCCATTCCAAAAGCGCCCTTGCGCCCCCTACCATTAATCGAGACCCCGTTCGAAAGAATTGGGATGGATCTCGTCGGGCCATTAGATCGGTCAACATGAGGGTACCGCTTTATATTGGTTCTGGTGGACTATGCAACGCGATACCCGGAAGCGGTGCCTCTTCGCAGTATCTCAGCACGCAGTATTGCAGAGGCCCTCTTCCACGTCATCTCCCGGGTTGGAATCCCGAAAGAGATTCTGACTGACCAAGGCACCTTGTTTATGTCACGAACACTGAGCAAACTGTATGGGCTACGGGTTTTAAGCCGATCCGCACCAGCGTTTATCACCCACAGACGGACGGTTTAGTTGAACGGTTCAATTGCACCCTCAAGAATATTATCAAAAAATTTGTAAGTGAGGACGCACGTAACTGGGATAAGTGGCTCGAACCCTTGTTGTTTGCAGTGCGAGAGGTCCCCCAAGCCTCCACGGGGTTCTCCCCGTTTGAATTATTATATGGGCGTAAGCCGCGCGGCATCTTAGATGTACTGCAGGAAAATTAGGAGGAGGGACCTTCACAGAGCAAAAATGAAATACAGTACGTTATGGATCTGCGCGCAAAACTCCACACGCTCACCCACCTAACTCAGGAGAATTTGCGGCAGGCCCAGGAACGGCAAGCCTGCCTGTACAACAAGGGCATGTGCCTTAGAGAGTTCACTCCGGGAGATAAGGTACTCGTCCTGTTGCCCACGTCGAGTTCCAAATTAATCGCCAAGTGGCAAGGACCCTTTGAGGTCACACGGCGAGTCGGGGACGTCGACTATGAGGTTAGGCGAACGGACAGGGAGGGGGCGCTACAGATCTACCACCTCAATCTGCTAAAACTCTGGAACGAGGAGGTCCCCGTGGCGTTGGTGTCAGTAGTTCCGGAGAAGGCGGAGCTGGGGCCGGAGGTCCAAAAAGGGACATTGGCATCTCATACCTCTCCGGTCCCCTGTGGAGACCACCTCTCCCCGACCCAACTCACGGAGGTCGCCCAGTTGCAGGCCGAGTTTTCAGATGTGTTCTCGCCCCTGCCTGGTCGCACTAACCTCATAGAACACCACATAGAGACGCCCCTGCGGTAGTAGGGTAGAGTGGTAGTGTGTAGCCGTCCTTATAGATTACCCGAACACAAAAAAAAGGTGGTTCGGGAAGAACTTCAGGCCATGCTCGAAATGGGCATCGTCGAGGAGTCCCACAGTGACTGGAGCAGCCCGGTGGTCTTGGTTCCTAAGGCCGACGGCTCGGTCCGGTTCTGCGTGGACTATAGAAAAGTCAACGCGGTGTCTAAATTCGACACGTACCCAATGCCTCGTATTGATGAGCTGCTCGATCGACTAGGCACGGCTCGCTTTTACTCGACACTGGATTTGATGAAGGGATATTGGCAGATCCCCTTGACTCCATTATCCTGGGAAAAAACGGCCTTTTCCACACCGTTCGGCTTACACCAGTTCGTCACACTTCCGTTTGGGCTGTTTGGGGCGCCCGCTATGTTTCAGCGGCTGATGGACCGGGTCCTCCGGCCCCACACCACCTATGCGGCCGCTTACGTAGACGACATCATTATTTATAGTAATGATTGGTAGCGGCACCTGCAACACCTGAGGGCCGTCCTTAGGTCGCTGAGGCGGGCAGGGCTCACTGCCAACCCAAAGAAGTGTGCGATTGGGCGGGTGGAAGTATGGTATCTGGGCTTCCACTTGGGTAATGGGCAGGTGCGTCCCCAAATTAATAAGACAGCAGCGATTGCGGCCTGCCCGAGGCCCAAGACCAAAAAGGGGGTGAGACAGTTCCTGAGGCTGGCTGGCTATTATCGTAGGTTTATACCTAATTATTCAGACGTCACCAGCCCGCTGACTGACCTCACTAAAAAGGGGGCACCAGATCCGGTCCAGTGGACGGAGCAGTGCCAGCGGGCTTTCTCTGAGGTAAAGGCTGCACTGTGTGGGGGGCCACTTTTGCACTCCCCTGACTTCTCTCTCCCTTTTTTGTTGCAGACGGATGCGTCGGACAGAGGGCTGGGAGCCGTTTTGTCCCAGCGGGTGGAGGGAGAGGATCGCCCCGTCCTATACATCAGCCGAATGCTGTCAGTGCGTGAGGAGCGCTACAGCACAATCGAGAAAGAGTGCCTGGCGATCAAGTGGGCGGTCCTCGCCCTCCATTACTACCTGCTGGGGCGCTCTTTCACCCTCTGTTCAGACCACGCGCCCCTCCAGTGTCTCCACCGCATGAAGGATGCCAACGCGCGGATCACCCGTTGGTATCTGGCACTCCAACCCTTCAACTTCAAGGTGGTCCACAGGCTGGGGGCGCAGATGGTCATGGCGGACTTCCTCTCCCGTCAAGGGGGGGGGAGTCGGCTGCGGGCCGGACGGGCGCCCGGCCTGAGTCGGGCGGTGGGGGTATGTGGCAGCGGGGGCGTGGTCAAGCGCCGGTCTGTGACAGGAGGGCAGAGTCGGGGAAGGTAAGTGGCAGAATCGCTACACCTGAGGGTAATTAACCTGTGTTTTGTGTGTGTTTTCCCCAGTAAACCGCGCCCTACTTAAGGAGGGAGAGGGAGAGCAGAGGGGAGCTTCCCCAGAGGACACTACAGTGTTTGTGCGTGCGTGTCTCTGACTGTTGGGTTACTTTGTCTGACTGAAAAGTACGGCAATAAAGCCTTCTGTTAACCTTGATCTCTGTCCTGCCGTCCTCTGTGCTCCACCCACACGTTATTCACACTACAGTCTCATATAGTGCTTTGTAGGCCTCCCTGTGTTTTGGAGTCACTGAAAACCAGTTATAAGTCTCCCGTACCAAGTACTCCACACTACTGGGGATGGTGTCATTGGAAGCATGGCTTACAGCAAGCTGCAGAGAATGACATACACAGCGAATAAGAACCAGATCTTTAAGGCCATACTCCTCCTTCAGCACTTTATGAGCCCCATTGTTAATCCCCATCATAATGGAGGCATTGTCAGTCCCTATCCCCAGGAGTTTCTCTTTTTTAAGACAACACTTCTCCAGGAAAGCAACAACAGCTAGGGATGCGTACCGGTATGCCGGACCAGTTCTGGACTTGTAAAAACGTTTCGGTTCAGGTCCAAAAAAACCCGAAACCCCAGTGATTCGGTACTGGACTTGTAAAAAATCTAGCACTCACATATATCCTTTTCATTCTAGACCATCTTAAACCTTCCATAGATCGTGAAATTTGCACTGGAAAAAGACAAAAACATTCTCATACATCGCTGTGTATGGCGGCCATTGCTGAATTCCCGAAGTCTCGCAAGTTGTCGCAACTGCCTGCGAGATTTGGATGACGTCAAGGGAAGCTAGCGATGTGATTGGCTAAACACTGCATGGCTGCCAGTGGGCGCCATATTGGACATTTAGAGGTCTTTTGTGTTTTCTCGGCAGCAGACGGGGTCATGTTTGTTTGACCTTCCTGGTTTACACAATGCCGCGGCATACTAGCAGCAGGGTATGGCACCATGTAACAAAACTCCCACAGAACCAGGCAAAGTGTAAACTTTGTGAGAGCGTTATCCACACTGCTGGAGGTACTTCTAACATTGCAAGACATTTGCAACGGCATCACCAGATCGAAACGACACTGCATCCGGCCTCAGCAACTTTGACAGCTATGTTTGGTAGCGTTGGTGAGCAAAACAACAATGATCAGGGTGAGTTTTATGAACTTTTATCGTAAGCTTAACCATACATTTGTAGGATTTTTATAATGTTTTATAGCCTGTTTTTTTCTGCAATTTTGTTTGTAACTTGTCAAACCGCGTATCATCTTAGCAGACTCATTAGCATATATTAACCGTTATAATAGGACGGTACTAGGACCGGTATGGCGTTTATAATTTTATTTAGCAATTTTTTTTTATGCAAAATAATATACCAATGAATTACATACCCTTGACAAAGCCAGTGCCAGTACTCAGTTATAATGTGTTTTTTTTTTTTTATTTCTGCTACAAACACGCTCTCAAACACACATAGGATCATACCTGTATAGTAGGATAGTATATAAGGATAGTGTCTAAGGAGACAATCGTCATATACTTTTTGTCTTGTGTTGCTGCTGATTCTTGAAAAAATTAAATACTGCAAATTTTACGCACAGCTTTCTAGTAGTTTCTATGGTAATGAAATTTCTGCCATTTTTACATTGATATGACAATGCTTTGATTTGACCGAACCAGTATTTTACGGTACCTAATACTACCTACGAAAAAAATGTTCACTCTAGCCCGCTGCCCTCCTGTACTGAAATAAAGCAAATGTGTCAGTGCTTTTAGACTTTGGTTGTAATTAATTTCATAATTTTGCCTTCAGTCCAGGGCCTCCATGCCCAGCTGAATGTAGGACAACCTCCAAGGGCTTCACCTGCATCCACAGACTCCACACCAGTTGCTTCCACTTCTAAAGGTGCCAACACTGCCACTGGGGTTTGGAAACCTGACTTACCTTCCCTGGGATCTTTTTCAACTTCAAGTTCCCCTTCCACACCTGTCGCGAGTGCATCTGGCGGTGTCACAGGGTGGTTAAGCTGTATTGGAACCTTAGTGGGGAGTGTTATGAGTCTGAGTGGTAACCTTTTTGTAAGTGCACCAAGATGGCTGCCCAATTAGTGGATGTTGGGTTAATAATTGACTTCAACTGTGTCAATCATAATGGTGCATGATGATTGGGGCATCTTTTATTAGATTAGTGCTAACGATTTCACTTCAGCTGTCTCAGTTAATTGGTGGTGTAGCTGGATTGGGGCACTGGTGATTGGTTGGGTTATATAAAGGCAGTTTATTTGGTGGTGGTGTGGCTGGGGAGAAGACTACCACAGAGAGAGAGCTGGAGTAGAGTGGTAGGAGGCTCAACTGAGACCCTGTGGGAGCCGCTGCTGTGTCTTTGTGAAGGTGCTGTGGAACAATTGAGGGGTAGAATCGTCTACCCCTCCAGCAGATAAGTGGCCATTTGGTTTGAATTGTTGGAGTACCAAAACACTACCTGTGTAACTTCCTTTGGGAGATTGAGCTGCAGTCTTTTGCAGATGGGACAGTAACATTGAGGTGGGATAAGGTGCTGGGAAGTTCGCGGGGTGGAATCGTTCACCCTTCTTAAAGGCATCGGCTGTGTTGGATCCCTGGAGAACCCCGTGTGGGGAAGATTCTCCATCCTCCCCCCGCCTGGGCCAGCTGCCATCTTTGAGTTGAACCGTATTCTTGCTGTGGAAACTGAGAAGCAGTAGATGTGCTCTCCCTTGTATAAGTTAAGTACTCCTCTATTGTGTTTTATTTGTGTCAGCCCCGTCCAGAAATTCCTTCCCCTCCATCTTACAGCTCCACTTGCTGGTTGTGGAGTAAAGACCTTCACAGACTGTAATTAGCCATCTTTGGAAGGGCCCCCCCCCCCCCCGGTCTTTTTGGACATTGTGTGGTACTGCACTAGCATTTAGTGCTTTTGTGTGCTGTGGATATTTCACTGTGTGACCTTTACCTGCGTGTATTGTGAGAGCCATTCATACTCGTGTGACAAGGATCTTTGCAGTGACTATTTATTGAATTGACTGTGTGCTGTGTAGTGACCTGGGGTTTGCATGCTTGGGAGTGTGTTTTGTTTATACTGGCTGAGTGTGGAGGGTTATCCAAAGTGTGCCTTACCATCTGTCTCTTTCTGGTTTTCAGGAACGGTGTAGACCATCTTTGGAGGGAGGGTGGGGTAACCTCTGGACTGGACTGAATATTGGGACATTGGACTTGTGGACAATTTTAACTAAGTTTTGTAATTATTAATAAAGTGTCCTTTTTTCACAATTTTACCTTTTCTTGTCTCTGGTCTTTGATTGGTTTGGTTTGCTCCCTGGTTGTTGTGTTGATATAGTAGGCCAAAGACACACCAGTTGCAGTGATAATTGGTGTAGTCAGCAGGATTCAACACCAGGTGGAGCCACCGAGCCTCTCAAAATGCCAGGTGACGAGGTTTTAAATAGGCCACAAGTTATGATGCCAGTGTTTATGGGAGCCCCTTGGGCACACGGGCGCAGATAGAGGGGGGGACGGGGGGGGGGATTCATCCCACCCAGATTTAAATTCACCTCGTTCGGTCCCCCCCACTTATAGGGAAGAAAAAACGTCTATGCTGTCTTTCTTTGCATAAGGCAAACCTCACGGAAAAATCAAAAGACTAATTACCATTCGGTTTATTGAGGTGCACAGCAGTACATATAGTTGCAACTGCGCAGACTGCACAGGTTGCGAGCTCGAGCTTGGTTGCTATGGTTACCCACAAGTTTGACAGGCATATCGGGGACAGCTCCTCCTAGTTCAGGACCCCAACACGGCATGATGAAGGGTGCCAAAAGGCAGAAAACGATTGCATCGTTTTTTCAAAAAAAAAAAGAATGTAAGTAAACTGTGCCTTACTTTATCATATCACCTTGCAATTTTTTGATAGTCTGTTCAAAGTAACGTTGTAGTGAAAGTAAAATCGTACGGAGTAGAGATGCCTTTCTGGTAGCCTCCTTCTTTCGGTGGTAGCCTGTAGATACAGTGCTCAGAAGGCAGTTTTAATGTTTAATCTGGAGTTCCCTGCCATAATTTCAGCGAGCATATTGTTTCATAAGGAAACTTTGCGAAGAGTTGTTGACTGACTGCCGCTCACGCAACACACAGGCATAGTTAGAAAGTCAGGATGCACTGGTTTACACTTTACACACACACACACACACACACACGTAGCCCAGCCTCTCGCTATGTTTAACAGTTGGAACTTAGCGGTTTTAAAACTAGTTTTGCAATTTCTGTGCGTGATGATAATGTGTAAACTTTGGATTTCCATAGGCTATATTAAAATGTTATCATTGTCCTGGCCTGCAGGTAGTTCCTGGTGATGGCAGTGAGGGAGGTGAAATAACATGTATACACACTACCGTTCAAAAGTTTGGGGTCACCCAGACAATTTTGTGTTTTCCATGAAAAGTCACACTTTTATTTACCACCATAAGTTGTAAAATGAATAGAAAATATAGTCAAGACATTTTTCTGGCCATTTTGAGCATTTAATCGACCCCACAAATGTGATGCTCCAGAAACTCAATCTGCTCAAAGGAAGGTCAGTTTTATAGCTTCTCTAAAGAGCTAAACTGTTTTCAGCTGTGCTAACATGATTGTACAAGGGTTTTCTAATCATCCATTAGCCTTCTGAGGCAATGAGCAAACACATTGTACCATTAGAAGACTGGAGTGATAGTTGCTGGAAATGGGCCTCTATATACCTATGGAGATATTGCACCAAAAACCAGACATTTGCAGCTAGAATAGTCATTTACCACATTAGCAATGTATAGAGTGTATTTCTGATTAGTTTAAAGTGATCTTCATTGAAAAGAACAGTGCTTTTCTTTCAAAAATAAGGACATTTCAAAGTGACCCCAAACTTTTGAATGGTAGTGTGTGTGTGTATATATATATATATATATATATATATACCACACACACACACACACACATACATATATATATATATATATATATATATATATATATATATGTGTGTATGTGTGTATATATATATATATATATATATATATACACACATACACACACACATACATATATATATATATATATATATATATATATATATATATATATATATATATATATATATTATGTATGTATGTGTGTGTGTGTGGTATATATATATATATATATATATATATATATATATATATATATATATATATATATATATATATACACAAAATGGAATCATTTGCTGACAGCTCAGTCCCCCCCAGTTCAAAAATCCTATCTGCACCCCTGCTTGGGCACAGAGGTTTCGGGGAGAGGGTTCAGAAGTGACTTTGGGGGAATGGACTACACAAGTTAAATACCTCATGAGCATCCAGGGTTTGAGTAATGCCCAACAGATTCAGTTCATCCTGGGTTCATTAGAGGGGGAGGCCAAGCGAGAGGTTTTAGCAGCAGACGACACTGACTGTGATACTGCAGATAAGATATTCAGCCTTTTGTCTTCACTGTACAGTATGGGGATAACATTTCTGTGGTGGCCTTAAGGACACAATTCTTTAATTGCAGCCAGGGCCCTAAACAATCTGTTCGGTCTTTTTGTTTGCAATTGCATGAACTGTTTTCTAGGTTAAACACCCGTGAAGACTCTGGCCTGGGAGAGACGAATTCTGTGCTGCGGGATCAGTTTTTGAATGGACTCAGATGGCCCCATCCGACAACAGCTGAAGGTTCAGTTACGTCGTGACCTGAGATTGACCTTTGAAGCAGTGCGCCAGGAGGCTCTAGCCCTAGAAGTAGACCGTATTGATTTTGATGAGCTTCCTGTCTGCATGGCAGCCACCACCAGTGCCACTGCGGCAACACCTAGCCCTACACTTGATTGGAAACAACAGCTCTGATTAGAAATAATGAAGGATGTCCGAGAACAGATGGCCGAGTTTTCTAAGTCTATCATAGAAGAGCTACGTGGTAGGCCGGCTAGTGCCCCTAGGTTCCATCGTGAGCGGTCACACTCAGAAGGGGCAATAGCTAATTGTAGACCCCCAAGCCAACCCCATACCCCTCGCTTCCAATGGGATGCCCAAGGTCGCCCAATCTGCAGTAAGTGTGGGGAGGTAGGGCATATTAGCCGCTTTTGTCACCTCAGGAGAGCATCACAAGGGGATTTTTAGCTTTGCCGGTCACTGTGGGTCAAGTGTCTGGTGCTCCCCAACAAGACCCCCTAACCCCTTCCAGAGATAGCCTGATAGGCCATTGTCCCCAAGTGGATGTGCAGGTGAATGACAAGAATGTACGGTGCCTAATAGACACTGGCTCCCAAGTTACCATGTTTTCAGAGAGCTTGTGTAATGAACTTTTTGGCAAATCCAATCAAACGGGCTCGGGGATGCCCTGGTTTACATTGCATGGGGCTAATGGATTGGACGTTTCCTACATAGGTTACCTTATAGTAAATTTTAAGGTAAAGGGTGTCCAGGTACCTGAGAAAGGGGTGGTAGTTGTTAGGGGCCAATGTTTGGGGACTCATAAAGCCCTCCTGGGCATGAATGTAATCACCGACTGCTGGGAAGAGCTCTTCCACCAGCAGCATGGGACAGCAGCGGCCACAAACCGTGCCAAATCAGACAAGCGGAGTTGGGAAAAGGTTTTTATCGACTGCCACCGTATTGCGGCTATGACTGCTCAACAAAAGAAAATCGATGCCGCTCGGGTAGCATACCGATACCCCCTATCAATCCCCGCTGGCAGTGAAGCCCTTGTGTGGGCCAGTCTACCTGCTCGCCCTAGCTTTGCCAGCAATTGTGTGTTCATTGAACCTCATAAGGATTGTACTGGCATTGAAGTGGCACGGACCTTGGCCACTGTACAATGAGGCCGGGTGCCAGTCTGGGTGCGGAACTTACAACCTTACCCTGTGTGCTTGTACAGATTTCAAAAACTTGCCCAGGTCACAGGGGTCGAAGACTCTGAAGTGAGAGGAGGATTTGGCCTACATTTTACTGAAATAAGTCCCGGGGTGGTTGAGGTGGGTATGGTCCAATTGGGGGCTGAGACACAAGTGACTGGGGGAGGGGTTCCTAATCATTTGATGTGTGAGTCTTTGCAGGGAGGCAACTTGGATTTGGACCAACGACAACAGCTCCAGCAGTTTCTGTCTTGATGGAGCCATGTCTTCTCCAGCCATGAGGAGGATTATGGCTGCACCGATATAGTGACCCACGCAATCCCTACAGGACACGCTACCCCAATCAGAGAGAGATACAGGCCAGTCCCCCCTACACTCTATAAGGAGATTAAGACCCTACTTCAAGGTATGCTTAAAGGGGGGGTTATAAGGGAGAGCAGTAGTCCATGGGCGGCACCTATAGTCCTTGTTCAAAAGAAATGTGGCGCTTGGCGCTTTTGCGTGGATTATAGAAAACTCAATAACGTGACTAAGAAAGATGCCTTCCCTTTACCCTGTATTGAAGACTCGTTGACCAGTTTGACTCAGGCTACGTGGTACTCCATATTAGATTTAGCCAGCGGATACTGGCAAGTCCAAATGGAGGATAAGGACAGAGAGAAAACTGCCTTCACTACACCTTTCGATCTCTTCGAATGGGAGAGGATGCCATTCGGACTTTGTAATGCTCCGGCCACATTTCAGAGACTGATGCAGAGGTGTATAGGGGGTCAACTGTCTGAATCTGCATTAGTGTACTTAGATGATGTCATAATCTTTTCTGTGGATTTTGCAGATCACCTGAGCCACCTGGAGGAAGTCTTCCGGGCCCTGGAGCGATATGGCCTCAAACTGCGACCAGAGAAATGTCATCTTTTCCAGACAGAAGTGCGTTTCCTTGGGCATAGGGTCAGTGGCAAAGGTGTCACCCCTGAGCCAGAGAAGGTCTCAGCTGTGCAAGACTGGCCCATACCCAGATGTCAGGCAAGTCAGATCCTTTTTGGGTTTCGTGGGATATTATAGGAGATTTATCAAAGACTTCTCCAAGATTGCCCGACCCCTGAACGCTCTGCTTCATGGCACTGGGCGCCACTGTCATCGTGGCTCCCCTTTTGTTACTTGGGACCCAGAGTGTGAAACTGCTTTCTGTCAACTCAAACGAGAATTACTCCAAGCACCAGTGCTGGCCTATGCAGATTTCTCCCAGCCCTTCCTAGTCTACACTGATGCCAGTAACTGTGGCCTCGGGGCAGTGTTGGCACAGCAGCAAGCTGGGGGGGAACGGGTTATTGCTTATGCAAGCAGGAGCCTTCACCCAGCAGAGAGGAATGATGCTAATTATAGTTTGTTCAAGTTAGAACTATTAGCAATGAAGTGGGCACTCTGTGAAAAGTTTAAAGACTATTTATGGGGCACTAAAGTGACTGTGATTACAGATAATAGCCCTTTGGTTCATCTGCAGTCTGCTAAACTTGGTGCTGTTGAGCAGAGATGGGTTGCACAGTTGGCTAATTTTGACTATCACATTCAGTACAGGCCTGGGAAGGAGCACACTAATATGGACGCACTCTCTAGGCTGCCTGCCCCCAGTGACGGGGCATCAACTTTACCTCCGGTGACTGCTGACACTCCTTTACCATCAGATGAAGGAGAACTATGGGTGAGGATCGTGGAGGCACCGGGCTCGGACAGTGATTGCCCCCCAGCCAAGTGGGGATGGGATCCAACTCACTGGTGTAAGTTACAGGAGACGGACCCGAATTTGAGAATTCTTCGGGCTTGCCTGGAAAAAGGTGCATCACCCTCAGCACTAGAGTGAAAGGCACAGCCCCGACCTGTGCAGCAATTGTTAGTCCAGTGGGATCGTTTGAGTTTAAAGCAGGGGGTTGCCTGCCGTACTGTGGTCGATTCTGTTACCCATGACCCAAACTGCCAGATTCTTGTCCCCCAAGACCAGGTTAGTCCCCTGCTGGAGGCCTATCACAGCCAGACAGGTCACCAGGGCTGAGAGCGAACCCTGTCCCTGTTGAGGAGACAGTTTTATTGGCCGTAGAGGGAGGCAGCTGTAGGTTCTTTTGTGCAAGCATGCTCTCATTGCAATTTGCGCAAAAGTAGACCTGATGTGAAAGCCCCTCTTGTTCCTATCATCCCTAAGGCCCCGCTTCATGTAGTCGCCATGGACTTCCTCACACTTAGTCGCCCCACTGACCATTATCAAAATATTTTAGTAGTAACGGATTTGTTCACAAAGTTTGCATGGGCTATCCCAACTACTGACCAAACAGCTCTTACTATTGCTAAGGCCTTATGGGCCATTGTGTTTCAACCGTTCGGGTGCCCGGAAGTCATCCATTCAGATCAAGGTTCCAACTTTGAGTCCATCTTGATTGCAGAGCTGTGTAAAATGTATGGTTGCCACAAGACCTGAATGACCCCTATCACCCTCAGGGTAATGGGGGTTGTGAAAGGTTTAATCAGACCCTGTTGAATTTGTTGGGGACTTTGCAAGTAGATCAGCAGAATAGGTGGGTGGAGTATTTACCATCTCTTGTCCACTCTTATAATAACAGTGTCCACAGTTCAACCGGCTATGCTCCCATGTACTTGATGTTTGGCCGGCACGTGCGGCTACCACTAGATGTTCTTTGGGGCACTACTGAACCTGAAGGAGTTGGAAGTATCTCAGAGTGGGTGGCACAACATCATAAACGCCTTCAGTATACATATAGTAGAGTGTCCGAGAATTTAGGAGTGGCAGCTGGACGGATGAAGTGCTTCTACGATCGTACGGCACGGGATGCCCCGCTCCTGCCAGGAGAGAGGGTGTTGGTGCAGAACAATCGCCGCCATGGACAAGGGAAACTGAACGACCGGTGGGAGTCCCAACTATACGTGGTCCTGTGCCACCATCCGGACTCCCCGATTTATACAGTAAGGCCAGAGGGGAGACAAGGTCCTGACCGAGTGCTCCACCGTAACCTGCTGCACCCCTGCCCCCATTATCCTGCAGAGCAGATGGCAGAGAACCCCACTACCCAGCCTCAACAACCCAATACAGGATGGGCATGGGTTCCGATGGTTCCCGTGCCACCTGTTCTACAGGACGACCCCGACACTGAATCCAGACAGTCCCAGAGGGCCACTCGGGGGAGGCCACCAGAAAGGTATGGGGACTGGGGTCAGAAGAGGTTCCTGGGACTAGAACCCTTTCGGGGGGGTGTCACAGGGTGGTTAAGCTGTATTGGAACCTTAGTGGGGAATGTTATGAGTCTGAATGGTAACCTTTTTGTAGGTGCACCAAGATGACTGCCCACTTAGTGGATGTTGGGTTAATAATTGACTTCAGCTGTGTCAATCATAATGGTGCATGATGATTGGGGCATCTTTTATTAGATTAGTCCTAACGATTTCACTTCAGCTGTCTCAGTTAATTGGTGGTGTAGCTGGATTGGGGCACTGGTGATTGGTTGGGTTATATAAAGGCAGTTTATTTGGTGGTGGTGTGGCTGGGGAGAAGACTACCACAGAGAGAGAGAGCTGGAGTAGAGTGGTAGGAGGCTCAACTGAGACCCTGTGGGAGCCGCTGCTGTGTCTTTGTGAAGGTGCTGTGGAACAATTGAGGGGTAGAATCGTCTACCCCTCCAGCAGATAAGTGGCCATTTGGTTTGAATTGTTGGAGTACCAAAACACTACCTGTGTAACTTCCTTTGGGAGATTGAGCTGCAGTCTTTTGCAGACGGGACAGTAACATTGAGGTGGGATAAGGTGCTGGGAAGTTCGCGGGGTGGAATCGTTCACCCTTCTTAAAGGCATCGGCTGTGTTGGATCCCTGGAGAACCCCGTGTGGGGAAGATTCTCCATCCTCCCCCCGCCTGGGCCAGCTGCCATCTTCGGGTTGAACCGTATTCTTGCTGTGGAAACTGAGAAGCAGTAGATGTGCTCTCCCTTGTATAAGTTAAGTACTCCTCTATTGTGTTTTATTTGTGTCAGCCCCGTCCAGAAATTCCTTCCCCTCCATCTTACAGCTCCACTTGCTGGTTGTGGAGTAAAGACCTTCACAGACTGTAATTAGCCATCTTTGGAAGCCCCCCTTGGTCTTTTTGGACATTGTGTGGTACTGCACTAGCATTTAGTGCTTTTGTGTGCTGTGGATATTTCACTGTGTGACCTTTACCTGCGTGTATTGTGAGAGCCATCCATACTCGTGTGACAAGGATCTTTGCAGTGACTATTTATTGAATTGACTGTGTGCTGTGTAGTGACCTGGGGTTTGCATGTTTGGGAGGGTGTTTTGTTTATACTGGCTGAGTGTGGAGGGTTATCCAAAGTGTGCCTTAACATCTGTCTCTTTTTGGTTTTCAGGAACGGTGTAGACCATCTTTGGAGGGAGGGTGGGGTAACCTCTGGACTGGACTGAATATTGGGACATTGGACAATTTTAACAAAGTTTTGTAATTATTAATAAAGTGTCCTTTTTTCACAATTTTACCTTTTCTTGTCTCTGGTCTTTGATTGGTTTGGTTTGCT
Source organism: Neoarius graeffei (assembly GCF_027579695.1). NCBI lineage: Eukaryota > Metazoa > Chordata > Actinopteri > Siluriformes > Ariidae > Neoarius > Neoarius graeffei. Next base: position 43,568,698 of record NC_083576.1, read on the forward strand.
CCCTGGTTGTTGTGTTGATATAGTAGGCCAAAGACACACCCGTTGCGGTGATAATTGGCGTAGTCAGCTGGTTTCAACACCAGGTGGAGCCACCGAGCCTCTCAAAATGCCAGGTGATGAGGTTTTAAATAGGCCACAAGTTATGATGCCAGTGTTGCAATAACAGCAAGATTATGCCATTACATTGTCAAATCCTTGTGTCCGTTTTCCACAGTTGATGATCCCTATTTCCAGGCGCTTCTAAGGGAGCTCAACCACGTCTACCAAGTTCTAGGCCATGACGAAGTGTCGGAAAGGCTCATTCCGCAAATGTATGAGGTAGCCCTCCTCAATCTAAAGGATGAGCTGAAGATCGTGGAGTACACAGCCCTGACCGGAGACGGATGGACGTCACGAGCGGCCGACCATTATTTGACCCTAACAGTGCACTATTTGAAAGACTGGACAATGCAAGTGAGAGTTCTGCAAATGCTGAAGGCCCAAGTCTCACAAACAGGAGAGAACATTGCGGCAGAAATCAAAGAGTGTCTTATGGAATTCAGCCTGGAGGGCAAGGTTGACGTAATGACAATGCTAAAGCGATGGTGAATGCTACCACCGCTGCAGGGATAAAACTGTCACTTAACTGCTTCGCCCATACATTGAACCTGTCAACTCAGAAGGCGATGAATGTGCCAGCTGTGCGTAGCATGCTGGCCATCATCAGACCACCAATCACCTACTTTCGCAATTCATATCTCGCCAAAGTAGTTCTGAAGGAGAAGCAGGAAGCCCTTGGGAAATCCAACCACAACCTCATCCTCGACTGTCAGACACGCTGGAATAGCAGTTACCTGATGGTTGAAAGGTTTGTAGAACAGTACCCAGCAGTAGTAGCTGCTTCCCTAGATGAGAAAATCAAGAAGAAAGACAGCTTCAAGAAGCTGCAGAAGTGTACCGACTACGACAGAGAGAAGATGGAGCATTTCCTCGAGGTGATGAAGCTTCCGTATATTATCACAGTTGCAATGTCGTCCGAGAAAAGACCAACCTCTGGACAGGTGCTGCCTATGCTCCACAAACTGGAACAGCACTTGGCTGACAAAGACGAGGATGACAAGTTTACAAAAGACATTAAGTCATCCATCAGGGAAGCTCTCTCAGCCAGATACAGAGAAGATGAAAGGAGGAAGTTCCTCAAAGAGGCAACTGCCCTCAACCCCAGGTTCAAGGGCTCCATGGTTGTCCCAGTGGACATGTGGGATCGGCTCACAAACAGCATCGAAGTGAGCCAATCTCACATGTCCACTGTGGTGAAGACGGAACCCGAGGAAGCCGTGCCAGTGCCACTACAGGAGCCCCAGGAGGACAGTGATGATACATCTCCTGCAAAGAAGCCGAAGCTAAGTGCAATGGAGGAAATCTTTGAGGATGATGATGTTGTGACGCATGTTGAGCCACCGGTGCCACTTTGGCTGAGAATTCAGTAGGCGATGCTGAAGTTCAGGGCCTTGCTGAAGTTGAAGTCTTCAGATGATGTGCTTGCATTCTGGCAAGGAAAGGTTGAAGAACTACCACTCCTCTGTAGGCATGCCAAGAAATACCTCATCGTGCCAGGCACAAGTGTGCCAAGTGAGCGGGTCTTCAGTACGGCCGGGGACATTGTATCAGCTGAAAGAACTCGTCTTGACCCAGACTCTGTCAACATGCTCTTGTTCCTCAACAAAAACACATGAATGTGTGTTAACTGTTAAGCTATAGTTTAGCAGCTAGTTAGTGATCTGTAACTTCTGTTAAACAAGCTTGAGCCCTGCAGGCATAAGCTGGAGCCTGTTGTTGATAACTTGTTGCTGTTGTGATAACTTGTTGGCTGTTGCTGTTGTTCCTAAGTGAACAAAAATGAGTTTAACTAAGCCTTATTAGTTTAGAATAGTACCTGTACTAGTACTATACTACATGTACCTCATTGTCATGACTCATGATGCCAGGCACAAGTCGCACAACTGCGCCACAAGTCAAGTGAATGTATAGAGTATAGACTACAGTCACTACTAGACAGTAACTAGCTACTAGCTAGTAGCTAGTGTTCTGTAACTTCTGTTGAACAAGCTTGCTTGTCCTGAGCCCTGCAGTCCTATATGCTGGAGCCTGTTGTTGATAACTTGTTGCTGTTGTTCCTAACTTCCTAGTAAAGAAAAAGTTAAAAAAGACAGTTAGTTTAACTTAGTTAGCCTTAGTTTAGAACGGTTACCTGTACTACCTCATTGTGTCATGCTAGGTATGAGCAGCACAACTGTGCCAAAAGTCAAGTGAATCAGTGTAAAGACTACGCTACCTTACAATTACTTACAGGGATCACTTGCACTGTTGTGTCAGAACTTACCAGTGAATAAACCAGACAAGTTTGAGTTTATTTCAATCTGCAGTTATGCCTTGTCTTTGATAGTAGTCCTTGTTAAAGAGTCTTCAACTTAATTTAGCCAAGTTGCTCGCGTTATGCTGTTATAACATTATTCAAATATGCCATGGGTTCAGGTCCGGACTTATTAGGTCCGGACCTGAACCTAAACCTCTGGATTCGAATCCAGACCTGAACCTGAACGTGGGTTTAGGTATGCATCCCTAACAGCTCAGGCTATAGATCTGGCATCTCCTCCCTCCAACTCAACTAGCCCCAGAAATGTTGAGACAATTGTGTGTTTGGTGTCACTGAAGTAGCTTATCACAACCCCCAAGTAGGGATGAGCGAGTACAGCTGTATGTTAACCATATGAATTATCTGTATCCGTATCCATACTCAGAGTGGGAGGGGCCTAACCCGGAAGCGGGCGGAATTTAACCTGGAAGTGGATCTGGTTGTCTTGAAACGGGCAGGGCTTTAACCAGTATGTTATTTTAAGCATGCAATTGATATGGGTTGATCAGAAATTGTTATATTTATTGCTGACTAGAAAACTATTTACAGGACAGCATCAGCACTGAGCTTCAGATCAATGGTTTTGATCACAATAGCAAATGAACTATTTACAGAACAAGTTTTGCAACAATGAATACAACACATACGGTTGCAATTATGAAATGAAATGTAATGAACAAGAGTTTTCATACTCAACATAACTTTCTTTTTTTAACTTTTTTTTATGATCAGTGTTTTTTTTTTTTTTTGGTTCTTTTTTATTTCCACACTGTGTGTGTGTGTAGCTTAATTTGTAATATTATTTATATCACTACTACCTAAAAAGTGTCAGACACTCAGTGCGTGAAGTAAAATAAAACTGGTTAGAGCCAACTGACGGTTTAAAAAAAAAAAAACTCCGACGACCGGCAGACAGAGAGAGAGAGAGAGAGAGAGAGAGAGAGTGTAGCTTAATTTGTAATACTTATACCACTACTACCTTTATTTTTACATGAATTACAGCAAGAAAGTGTCAGACACTCAATGCGTGAAGTCAAAAAAACTGTTTTTAACCGATGGTTAAAAAAAAAATCTCCGACAGGCAGAGTCGCTTTCTACCAAGCACCACGTCTGAATGAACCCACGTTTACCAGAACTCTACTGGTTTAAGTACAAACTGAAATAAAAACAAACTTGAAGCTGAAGAAACCTGCGAACCTGAGTGACTGAGGTAGAGACAGAGAGCTGTTCTCTGTGTGAGTGAGCAGAGCGGTGTGTGTAGGGGAGGGGCGCTGTGATGCTGTGTGAGGATTTTCATTCAGGCCGAGCACAGATATTGACTCGTATTACTTGTATAATACTCATACTCGGCAAAAGTGCTTTATCTGTACCGGATACTCGTTTCAGCCGAGTATCCGGCTCAACTCTACCCCCAAGTACTTAGAAACACTTACATCCGTGGACTCATTGAGGAGGAGGCTGAAACGCTGGTCACCCACATCTGCAACCAACTTTTTTAGAAAGTATGGTGCTAGAACACCATTAATCATATCCGTGCACTTTGTCCTGTGCATTTTGAAGTGAGTAGTAGCAGTGGAATCTGAGAAAGCAGCTTTACATGCTTCCCCAATGTGATCACATGCCAGCAGGGAACATTGTTCAGCAATAACTAATGCCATGGTGGCTTCAGCCCTTTTTGCAGAGTCAATTTTTTTTACACATTAATGGCAGCTTGCTTTGGGTGGAACTGTTATAAGGCTTTGCCTTTTGAGTATGTTTCTGAGTTGCCATGTGTGTGTGTTTTTTTTTTTTTTATGTCACAAAGTTTGGAGTAGAAATCAGCCTTACAATACAGGCAGTATGCCTGTGCATCATGCCCAATAACTGTTTCAACTAGCCTTTGAATTCAGGGTTTGATTCCCACTCCTTTCTGTATTTCTGAGTGTACAGTTTAGACTGAGAAATGATGAGCTAGCTAGCTAGATGTTTAGCTTATGTCAGAGGCACACACACAGTGGACGAGATGAGTAAGTGACTGAGGCTGTGTGAGTAAAATGCAGTGATTTATTTTAGTGTGACAGTGAAGAAACATTTACATCCTGCTCTCTAAGCCAGGGTGGGAATAGCGGTGGCTTTGCACATGCGCGAATCATTAGAAGTCTGGAGCGGAGAGGAGAGCCCTGCCCCCCACTCCTCTCCACTCTGACTGCAGCTGGGGCTGCTGCGCTGCATGAGACCGCTGTGACACTGACTGCCTGTGAGTGCTGTGGGGCGGTGGAGGGGCTCACAGCAGCACCTGCAGAAATATACGTGCTTTCACATCAGAGTCTCCAAAACACCAGAAAAGTCTCCAATAACACCATTAAAAGTTGCTAGATTTGTTGCTAGTCGCTTTTGACAAAAAACATCGCCAAAAGGATTTGTAAAGTCGCCAGATTTAGCGAGAAAGTCGCCAAGTTGGCAACACTGGAGAGCAGCAAGGGCCAAACTGTCTCGGACCATCAGAGCAGCAAAGCATGCACATGCCCAGAGAATCCACAACTACTTCCAGAACAGCGGTGACACACGGCATATGTGGCAGGGCATCCAGGCCATCACATACTACTGGACAACACCACCTGACTGTAACAGTGATGCCTCCCTTACAGATGCGCTGAACAGCTTCTATGTACGGTTTGAAGCAGAGAATGGCATGGCAGCAGGGAAGCTCATCCCTCCTCCCAACAACCAGGTGCTGTGTCTGACCACAGCCGACATGAGAAAAAACTCTACACAGAGTTGACCCACAGAAGGCTGCTGGACCAGACAACATCCCTGGTAAAGTGCTCAGAGGATGTGCGGACCAGCTGGCAGATGTTCTCGCTGATCTCTTCAATCTCTCCCTGAGCAACGCCAACATTCCTAAATGGTTCAAAACCACTACCATCATCCCTGTGCCGAAGAAGTCTTCAGTGTTGTGTCTCAATAACTACCATCCTGTTGCCCTCACACCCACCATTATGAAGTGCTTCGAGAGGCTCGTCATGAGGCACATAAAGACTCAGCTGCCTCCCTCACTGGACCCCTTGCAGTTCATGTATCACCATAACCGGTCCACAGATGACACCATAGCCACCACCCTTCATCTGGCCCTTAGCCACCTGGACAATAAGGACACATACTGTATGTTTGAATGCTGTTCATAGACTTCAGTTCAGCATTCAACACAATCATCACTTAGCAGCTAATTGGGAAGCTGAGCCTGCTGGGCCTGAACATCTCCCTCTGCAGCTGGAGCCTGGATTTCCTGACTAAGACCTCAGTCAGTCCAGATTGGGAGCAGGATGTCCAACACCACCATGCTGAGCACTGGGGACCCTCAGGGCTGTCTGCTCAATCCACTGCTGTTCACTCTGCTGACTCACGACTGTGCAGCAACTCACAGCTCGAACCACATCATTAAGTTTGCTGATGACACAACTGTGGTTGGTCTCATCAGTAAAAACAACGAGTCAGTATACAGAGAGGAAGTGCAATGGCTATCGGACTGGTGCAGAGTCAGCAACCTGTCTCTTTGAATGTGGACAAAACAAAAGAGATGGTTGTTGACTTCAGAAGAATATGGAGTGACCACTCTCCACTGTACATCGACAGCTCACTTGTGGAGAACATCAAGCACACCAAATTCCTCAGTGTTCATCTGGCGGAGAACCTCACCTGGTCCATCAACACCAGCTCCATAGTCAAGAAAGCCCAGCAGTGCCTCTACTTCCTATGGAGGCTGAGAAAAACCCATCTTCCATCACCCATCCTCACAATATTCTACAGAGGGTCTATTGAGAGCATTCTGAGTGGCTGCATCATGGTCTGGTTTGGAAATTGCACTGCCTTGGATTGGAAGACCCTACAGAGTATAGTGAGGACAGCTGAGATGATCATCGAAGTCTCTCTTCCCTCTATCATGGACATTTACACCACATGTTGCATCTGGAAAGCCACCAGCATTGTGGCCAACCCCTCACACAATCTCTTCATCCTCTTGCTGTCTGGAAAAAGGTATCGAAGCATTCAGGCCTACACAGCCTTTGCAGGTGTTTGTAGCATTATTGTGCAATGGTTACGCTTATCTATCGTCTTTTCTGACCATACACAGTTATAGTAATCATACAACAGCACACACATGCACATTAGTTAAGTTCAGGTCTTTTATTTTACGTACACTACCATTCAAAAGTTTGGGGTCACCCAGACAATTTTGTGTTTTCCATGAAAAGTCACACTTTTATTTACCACCATAAGTTGTAAACTAATAGAAAATACAGTATAGTCAAGACATTTTTCTGGCCATTTTGAGCATTTAATCAACCCCACAAATGTGATGCTCCAGAAACTCAATCTGCTCAAAGGAAGGTCAGTTTTATAGCTTCTCCAAAGAGCTAAACTGTTTTCAGCTGTGTTAACATGATTGTACAAGGGTTTTCTAATCATGCATTAGCCTTCTGAGGCAATGAGCAAACACATTGTACCATTAGAACACTGGAGTGATAGTTGCTGGAAATGGGCTTCTATACACCTATGTAGATATTGCACCAAAAACCAGACATTTGCAGTTAGAATAGTCATTTACCACATTAGCAATGTATAGAGTGTATTTCTGATTAGTTTAAAGTGATCTTCATTGAAAAGAACAGTCCTTTTCTTTCAAAAATAAGGAAATTTCAAAGTGACCCCAACCTTTTGAATGGTAGTCTCATCTCATCTCATTATCTCTAGCCACTTTATCCTTCTACAGGGTCGCAGGCAAGCTGGAGCCTATCCCAGCTGACTACGGGCGAAAGGCGGGGTACACCCTAGACAAGTCGCCAGGTCATCACAGGGCTGACACATAGACAACCATTCACACTCACATTCACACCTACGGTCAATTTAGAGTCACCAGTTAACCTAACCTGCATGTCTTTGGACTGTGGGGGAAACCGGAGCACCCGGAGGAAACCCACGCAGACACGGGGAGAACATGCAAACTCCACACAGAAAGGCCCTCGCCGGCCATGGGGCTTGAACCCGGACCTTCTTGCTGTGAGGTGACGGTGCTAACCACTACACCACCATGCTGCCCTGAACGGTAGTGTATCTGTGATTGTGTTGGCAAGAGCTGCATTTTCCTGCTGCTTCACTGTTTGTTTACTGTAGGACTTCCGGGTTCCTGGGTCAAAGGGCCTGAACTACGGAGGCCGGGGTAGCTTTGTAGTGCCAGTCTAGGGCACGCGCACCAGCTCATACATTGATTGGGGTGGTTTCACCCAATTAACATTAGGTGTATTGTAAAAAAAGTATGCATTTATTGTAATTGGGAATTTTGTTTATGCATGGAAGTTAATTTATTTTTCACACACAGAAAAAAATATATAATTAATTCAAGGATGTGCAACAGGCACATCAGTTTCAACTGAAATGTCAAGTGAGTCCCACATTGACAATAAAGATATGTACAGTAAGAATGTTAATTTTTTGTAAAATGATTTTAACAATGATTTAGCTTTTCCTATCCATTTATTGGCCCGTTTCACTGTCAAAAAAGCTCAGAGTCTGTCAGCTTCAGGGGGACTTTGTTCCCCTGGCCCCCAACTAGGGCCCTGCCCCCTCTGCCACCTTTTATTTTTGAAAAGTGGAGAACCCTGCCCAGTTTATATTTTAAAAGTTATTGCTATTTTGCATGTTTGTTATACATTCGATTTCTTCGTTCTGCAAGCATTTGTGTTATGTTCTGATTTCACAAATCTTGATTGGGCTTTGTGGCATACGAACTGTAATTGCCATGAGACCCAGGAATGACTGTTGAATTTCTATTTTAGATTGGCTGTTAGAAATTGCGAAATTTGTTTTGGGCAGGGGGGCTTTGTCCCCCTGGTCTCCCCACCAGAGTGTTGCCCTGGACCACATGGGGGCCTAGGTAGCCCCCATGACCCCCAGCTGAATGTTACTTTTCACATTTCATCTGTTGCTTTCCATACTAATGAAAACCCTGATCAACACAGCTGCCACATATTTGTCATACCTGTTAGCTACAGTGCCTTGAAAAAGTATTCATACCCCTTGAACTTTTTCACATTTTTCCACCTTACAACCACGAACTTAAGTTTTTTATTGAGATTTTATGTGATAGACCAACACAGAGTAGCACATAATTGTGAAGTGAAATGAAAATTATAAATGGTCTTCAAAATTTTAAACAAATAAAAATCTGAAAAATGTGGTGTGCATTAGTATTCAGCCCCCCTGCGTCAATACTTTGTAGAGCCAACTTTTGCTGCAATTACAGCTGCAAGTCTTTTGTGGTATGTCTCTACCAGCTTTGCACATCTAGACACTGAAATTTTTGCCCATTCTTCTTTGCAAAATAGCTCAAGCTCAGCCAGATTGGATGGAGAGCGTTTGTGTACAGCAATTTTCAAGTCTTGCTACAGATGCTCAATGGGATTTAGGTCTGGAATTTGACTGGGGCATTCTAACACATGAATATTCTTTGATCTAAACTATTCCATTGTAGTTCTGGCTGTATGTTTAGGGTCATTGTCTTGCTGGAAGGTGAACCTCCCTCCCAGTCTCAAGTCTTTTGCAGCCTCCAACAGGTTTTCTTCCAGGATTGCCCTGTATTTAGCGCCATCCATCTTCCCATCAGCTCTGACCAGCTTCCCTGTCCCTGCTGAAGAAAAGCATCCCCATAGCATGATGCTGCCACCACCATGTTTCACAGTGGGGATGGTGTGTGCAGGGTGATGAGCAGTGTTAGTTTTCCGCCACACATAGCGCTTTGCATTTAGGCCAAAAAGTTCAACTTTGGTCTCATCTGAACAAAGCACCTTCTTCCACATGTTTGCTGTGTCCCCTACATGGCTTCTGGCAAACTGCAAACGGGACTTCTTATGCCTGTCTTTCAACAATGGCTTTCTTCTTGCCACTCTTCCAAAAAGGCCAGATTTGTGGAGTGTACGACTTATAGTTGTCCTGTGCACAGATTCTCCCACCTGAGCTGTGGATTTCTGCAGCTCCTCCAGAGTGATCATGGGCCTCTTGGCTGCTTCTCTGACCAGTGCTCTCCTTGCTCGCTCTGTCAGTTTAGGTGGACGGCCATGTCTTGGTAGGTTTGCAGTTGTGCCATACTTTTTCCATTTTTGAATGATGGATTGAACAGTGCTTCTTGAGATATTCAGAGCTTGGGATATTTTTTATAACCTAACCCTGCTTTAAACTTCTCCAGAACTTTATCCCTGACCTGTCTGGTGAGTTCTTTGGTCTTCATGATGCTGTTTGCTTTTCAGTGTTCTCTAACAAACCACTGAGGCCTTCACAGAACAAGTGTATTTATGCTGAGAGTAAATTACACACAGTAGGACTCTATTAACTAATTAGATGACTTCTGAAGGCAATTGATTGCACTGGATTGTATTTAGAGGTATCAGAGTACAGGGGGCTGAATACTAATGCACACCACATTTTTCAGATTTTTATTTGTTTAAAATTTTGAAGACCATTTATCATTTTCGTTTCACTTCACAATTACACTACCGTTCAAAAGTTTGGGGTCACTTTGAAATTTCCTTATTTTTGAAAGAAAAGGACTGTTCTTTTCAATGAAGATCACTTTAAACTAATCAGAAATACACTCTATACATTGCTAATGTGGTAAATGACTATTCTAGCTGCAAATGTCTGGTTTTTGGTGCAATATCTACATAGGTGTATAGAAGCCCATTTCCAGCAACTATCACTCCAGTGTTCTAATGGTACAATGTGTTTGCTCATTGCCTCAGAAGGCTAATGCATGATTAGAAAACCCTTGTACAATAATGTTAGCACAGCTGAAAACAGTTTAGCTCTTTAGAGAAGCTATAAAACTGACCTTCCTTTGAGCAGATTGAGTTTCTGGAGCATCACATTTGTGGGGTTGATTAAATGCTCAAAATGGCCAGAAAAATGTCTTGACTATACTGTATTTTCTATTCATTTTACAACTTATGGTGGTAAATAAAAGTGTGACTTTTCATGGAAAACACAAAATTGTCTGGGTGACCCCAAACTTTTGAACAGCAGTGTATGTGCTACTCTGTGTTGGTCTATCACATAAGATCTCAATAAAAAAACTTTTAAGTTCGTGGTTGTACAGTGGAAAAATGTGAAAAAGTTCAAGGGGTATGAATACTTTTTCAAGGCACTGTACATGCAGGTGAAAAGGCTTGGTATAATCAGGTGTTGCTAAAAATGGAGCTGTTTGTAATTCTTGTTTTAGAGTCTCAAAAGCTACTAAGGCCTCTCAATGGTGCAATTAAAGTCTTTGTACCTGCTTCAGTCATCATTTGTCTAAGAGGAGCTGTTTTCAATGTATAATCTTCTATCCAGTCTGAACTAAAACCAGTCATCCCTAAAAAGGCCATCATCTGTCTGACTGTCATAGGCTGTGGCACGTTACTAATGCCTTCTAGCTGTGAGGGGGTGATTGCTCGTGTCCTGTGTGCCACTATTCATCCCAAATATGCTACCTGAGGCTGGGCTGACAATACTGCATCTTAGACTGGGATACCTTATGTCCTCCCTGCACCAATTTCAGCAGCACCTTCACGGAGTCCTTATGACACTGTTCCTGCATAGGAGAACAAATTGTCATCCACATTACATTTTAAGTCCAACTCTTCCAGATCTTATTTTAACATTTGATTGAACACATAAGGAGTGCTTAAACCTTTGTGGCATTCTAGTGTACTGTTTCACATGATATGTAAATGCAAAAAGATACCTCAATTCTTCAGCTAATGGTACACTGAAAAAGCTGAACAAAAGATCTATAACTGTAAAATACTTAGCATCAGGAGGAACACTGGCAAGTAATGTGTGAGGGTTTGGCACTTCAGCTGGCCAAGCTTTCATTACTTCATTAATTGCACGGAGATCATGCACTAACCTCCATTTCAACTTATTAGCCTTCTGGATTGGAAGAATAGGTATGTTACAGGGATTACACATTTCTATCAGCACTCCTGCTGTGACTAAACCCTGTATTGTTCTTTCAATCCCTTTTTTTGCTTCTGTTTTTATAGGATATTGAGCTCTTCTAGGCAATCTAACATTAGATTTTAACTCTACACTAATTGGGCGAGCAGATTTCACTAACCCTACATCTGTGTCATGTTTACACCATAACACATCTGGTATCTGTTTTAGCATTTGTAGTCTAAATAAGCTTTATTGCTCGGTCATCTGAACTAGCTGTTACACTAGCTTTTCTGTCTCTTCCTCTTTCACAACTACCTTTTGAGGTGTTGCTATCATTATTGCTGTGCAAAATATTTTTTATCATTGAGCTGTTAGAGGCATGGAAAGTCAGTGGGTTTTCTGTTTTGTTTCAGTCAACAGTATCTGCTCTTTTAACCATATACCCCAAATCTCTCACCTCATAACCCTCATTTACAAATAATGTCACATGTGGTTTTACTCCTGGTGTACTCTACCACTCCTGAATAAAATCACTACTGGTGCTGCTTTACAGGTAGACTTTTCCTACCACAATGTACTGAGAACCGAGTTTCACTTCCCTACCTTCTGCTGCTTTCTTCCACTTGTCCTCCAATTTGGAGTCCTGTTTATCAACAAAAATCAAAGTACAGTGGTACCGTAAATGAGGCCTCTGTGCCTCTGGAATTCGAGCCTGAAGGAATTTTCCCCACTTATCTGTTGCCTTCTGAACCGATTCTTCTATTTCACCTAATCAGTAGACATTCGCATTCCCTGCTAATAAACTCATCTGACTACTTATGCCCAGTTCATCTATATACACACACACCATCTGATGTACACCAGATTTGAAGTCCCAATTTGCATAATGCATCTCTCCCTAACAAATTTACTGGAGTGTGCTCTTGTGGTGAAAAAATTAATAAATTAACACCTTGAGACTGTTAGGAGAAAGCAAGCAGAATCTGACTTTATTCTGCTCTTGCAAGAGCAGGCTCTCAGCAGTGAATCACAATGCATTTCACCCAGAGAAGCACCTTCTGTTCTCACACACACTCTTTTATCCAATCCCGATAATGACTTGCATGCCAGATATTTTCTTGTGGGTAGGGCATTCAGCCTCAGCATCCTCTCTGCTATCTTTATCTCTGCTAACAACAATGCTATCTTTACATGTACACATGCTTACAATAACCTTGCAGAACAGAACAGTGTGACACAGTAACAACATTATCTTATATAGACATCACACAGTGTTTCTGAAACTTACTTCTCTGAAAATCGCTACTGCGCAATTTCTCTCTCCACATTTCCCCTTTTATTTTTTCCCACAATTTATTTATTGATTTTCCATATTAACGAACATACTGTGATGTTCAAGTGTTTTTTTTTCATTTTTATTATTTACTCAGTTATTTATTTCCATTGCAATATGTAAATATCCTGTGTTTGGATGTTAAGAGCATTTCTATGTTTTATTGGGGTGATTTTCTGTTATTCTATGATTACTTGTGCACGATGGACATTTCTGATAAACATTATGTTACACCCCACTCGATTTTGCTCTTGGATAAAGTTCATGAGGGAGACATTCCAGCGAGCTGCAGGTGCCACGCAGTGCCTGGCTGATGTCAATTAAAAGTTCACGTGAACAACTTCAGGCGGAGACGTTGTGGCAACACACTCTCGGATGCGCTTGACACAGCTGGACAGCTCTCGGTGGCACAGCAAGCATATTCAGCTTTGTCTGTTAATGATGCGACAAAATATGATGTCGTTAAGAAAGCCATATTGACTGCCTACGAATTAGTGCCAGAGGCATACAGGCAGAAATTCAGAGGCCTAAGAAGAAATGAAAATCAAACTCATGTTGAATTTGCACATGATAAGGAGGTGTACTTTGAACGCTGGTGCATGTCTAGGTCTGTTGGTGATGACTTCAAACTGTTAAAGGACTTGATGCTAGTGGAAGAATTTAAACGGTGTGTTAAGAATGACATTAAGTCATATCTCGATGAGAAAGATGCCAAGACACTCCATGAAGCAGCGAAGCTAGCTGATGAGTATTCATTGATGCACAAGTCCAAGTTCGGGGTCCAGGACCGGCAGTCTGCTGTCAAGAAGACTGGTGGCAAACCTGTCGTTGCACATACCACAGATGTGAAAGTCAAAATGACTGAGAACAAAACAAGGAGTGAAGATGCTTAAAAGGAAGCGTTTTCAACTCCTACTTGCTACTATTGCAAGAAACCAGGTCATGTCTTGTCTGAGTGCCTACACCTTAAGAAGAAAAAGGAAAGAGAGGCGTCTGCTAGTGGCAATGCTTTAGTGGCGTCTTTGAGGGAAATGCCTCTTGACTTTGGTTCAATGGAGCCATCTTGTCCTCTTGAGACTAAAAAAGTTGAGTCGTCTGATCTTCTCAGGAAAGATTTCCTGCTTTTCGTGTCAGAGGGATTTGTTTCTTTAAATGAAAATTCTGCTCCTCAGCCCATTCGAATTCTTCATGATACTGGGGCTTCCCAGTCACTTTTGTTGAAAGAGGCCTTGTCCTCCTGTGAATGTGATGACACCGCTATGGGTGACTTCACTCTGGTTCAGGGTATTGAGGGTAGGATCGTGACTGTACCTCTGCACTCCGTGTTCTTGAAGCCAGACTTGGTTACAGGACAAGTTAAGGTGGGCCTCATGTCTAGCCTGCCTATTAAAGGTATTTCTTTGTTGCTAGGCAACGACTTGGCCGGTGGTAAAATTGTCCCCTCTATGCATTTGACTTCTCAGCCGAGTATTATAGAAGAGTCTAATGTGGATTCTGATGTGTTTCCCTCGTGTGCAGTTACTCGAGCTATGGGCAGAAAGGCTAAGGAGGAGGAGGACCATGTGCAATCTAGCACTGTGCTACATCAGGACACTGATGAGTCTGGTCTCAAAGTAGACCATGATTCTAGGGAGAGTGACTGTCCTGACGAGGTGTCAGACACTTTTCTTGAAACACTGTTTGAACAGGATCATAGTAGTTCACCAGTGGAAGCTAGTGAAGATCCTCAGGTGTCTGATGAGCTGTCTTTGTCAAGAAAACAGCTAATTATGGAGCAAAGCAATGATGCAGAAATTGCTGAGTTGAGAGGAAAAGCTCTCTCTGAGGATGAAATTAGAAAGGTGCCAGTTGGTTATTACCTGAAAGACAGGGTGTTGATGAGAAA